>NC_137696.1:30111228-30318728 GCF_964034855.1 Anser brachyrhynchus
CCTTAGCCAGACTCCTGTGTTTAAACAAATGTGGAAACAACACAATACAGCTGTATAAAGAATTTTTTGTTCATAAGTAGGATCTATAGATTTTTAAAGCTACACTTTCAGCAATAAAGAAATTGTCCATACTGCTGGAATGTATCTCATGCCTTGATAAAATCTTTCATTCTTTTGGTCTGGAAAGAAAAGACCTATGAACGTTATAATGATGCCAACTTAGCATTACAAGAGTTAGTAATACTCAAGACTGAAGGTGCTATTCATTACTAAGATATCAAACCAGGCCTGTCTACTTGGCAAGAAGATCAGATCTTGTGTTGTTTCCAAAATTAATAATATCATATTAAACGAAATGCTTCAGACCTTAGGACAGTTGAACGCTAAAAAAGACTGAAAAACAAAATGTAAAATGTGTGGCATTTGCTGGCAGTTCCCTCTGAACATTTTTCTATCCCTTCCCCTTTCTTTTAGACCATGAAAGGAATAGCTTTGGATGGTTGCAATAGCATATGAGAAAGTGGCCCCATTTCTTGTACTAGATGTTTTAAAATATTACTTCCTGAATTACTGTATTCTGAATCGTCCAAGAAGTAAAGACCTAAAAGCTGAATACATAACTGCTTGCCAAAATAAAGTGCTGAATTTGGACAACGTGAATTTTAAGGGTCAGATGTAAGACAGTCCACATGATAAATTGTCTACTGTCTTCTCCACTACCAGTTGATGAAAAGATAAGTTCAAATTCTGTATAGCTTCTACAAAGAAAATGGACTGCCTTTTACTGGCATATCATCCAGTCTTATTCCTTGGTCTGTCTCAGACACCATACAGAATACCGTTCTGCTCCCAACGGACATACATGACTGCTTGGAAAAGACTCATTTCTAACCCTCTCGAAGGGGAACCACCCACTTCCTCCCCAACAGCATCCCTTACCATGCTGCAGGCACTTCTCTGCTTGATTTGTGCCCAGCACAAATATCGCATGAACACCTGCCACATTCATGCCCAGGCTTGGTACCTGGGACAAAATTCTTATTCTCTTCTCATCTAATGATCCTACTAGGAAGATAGTGCTGGGCTCCTGTAGGGTCCTTCAGGTAAACTAATAAAGAAGCATCTTGCACTGACATTATTATCTTTATTTAAATGAGGTTTAAAAAATCTGGTTAGTAGCAGATTCCCAAACAATTAGAAGTAGTTTTTCCACAGAGTATGAAGTCAACCCAAAGTATGCAAGTTCACGTGAGCCCAGACGTTGAGTTCCTAAAATAACTGGTAGTTATTCTAGTTAATCAATGATTAAACTTTCTCTTGTGAAAATATGGATAAACTAAGATGATACTAAGATGATACTATCTATGGAAAGAAAAGAGAAGACTCCTCCCACAGAAAAGTGAGAAATAAAATAAATGAAAACATTTACTTTCTACAAAATAAGCTTAGGGAACATTAAGCATCTGTGCCTTAAGTAGTTACACATTCACTTCCAGAGAATGCTGACATTTCTAAACAATTCTGACTTAGCTTAGCATGGGGATTTATGCCTCTGAAAGCAGTAAGTATTAAATAGTCTAATATGTGCTATTTTCCTGGTGTATTCCTGAGTAAGGAAAAGCAGAGCTTCAAATGCTATACTAGAAAGATTTTCTGTGTGCCATTTTTAACACTTAGCATTTTTAATGGTAACTAATATGTACCAGGGAAAATAGATCCACAACAGTTAGACACTGACAAATTGCTTACACAAAGTTAAACTGAAAAATTCAGCCTTTCAGATGGAATTTTGTCAGTTGTGTTTTCATCATGTTGCACATCCTATATTTCATTGCAATTATCACCAACAGTTTTAGGAATGTGGGCTTAACTGAAGGCATGAACATTCCCCAAACAATTGTGTGGAATTCAAATCTGTATTTAAATTTTTTTGAAAGGATAATATCATTAGTTAAGTGGAGAAATTTAACCTTGCATATGAATAATGGATTTTTCCATTTCATAGCTGCATTAGCAAGCAAGCAAACAAACAAACAAACAAAACACCAAAAGAGAGGAAAAATGAGTGGAGAAAATTTTAAGAGATCAAAGAATTTTAAATGTAGAAAGCCTGGCTGAGGTGCCACTTAACTCTTTTTTTTTTTTTTTTTTTTTCACTTTACTTAAAAGATTTAGGTCAGTTTCATTGGAAAAGAAAATTAGGAAGAAAAGCCAAAGCATATGAGTTTAGAAATATTCTGATTAAGTGTTTTGACTTTTGTGGATAATTTTTGTTTTTCTTTGGATGAGATATTGCCAAAGCTGATCTAGATTTTGTATTCCTTAGGTCGCATTTTAGCGTGTGTAGTTATGTCATATCATTTTGTTTTCATCCAGTATTATCCAGAAGATGGAGCAATGTAAGTAACTAACAGAGGCTAAGAAGTGTCCTGACACTGGTAACAACTAAGAACAAATGAGAGAATTCTCAATTTTTCACCCAAAGAGAGAAAACTGGTTTCTTCAGAGGAACTTAAGTCATAAAGGGTAGGGAAGAAAAAAATTGTTCCCTTTACAGAACTGTTTTCAAACATCTGTATTTAAACTTTTAGTTTTCATTTTGCTTTGAGAAATTTTCAGCTAGGACTTGTACTGCTAAAAAAATCTTTCTAGAACAAAAAGCATTACTCTAATTTTTCACTGTTTTCTCCCTCCATTTGTGCTAAGAGTAGATAAATATGCAAACTTTGAGTGCAGAAAAAGTAAATATAAAATAAAGGCCTCTGTATATCTTCACTTACAGTGAATCTGATGATGAGACAAACAATAAACTCGGCAAATGTAGTCACTGGTTCCAGCTTATAGCTATCCTGTGTTGCTTAAGGACTCGAAGCAGCCGGAGCTAATCACTTGTTCTGGCCTGAGGTCTACATAAACATCAGTAGAACAGTCTCATATAGATCTGAAGCTGGGATTGATTCAACAGAATATTTAGTAAAAGTCATCTTGTTGGATTGCTGGCAGGATGCGCAGAGTCAATATTTGTAATAGTAATTAGTTCTGGATCCGAGACAAGTGACTTGATATGCATGTTATGGCATTGTCCTTTAGGTCTTTCCTTTTGGAAATAAATAGTTATGTTAATCTAATCTCACACAAAGTCTCTTCCTCTCAATCCTAAACTTTTTTTTTTTTTAAATAAGGGATTTGTCTAATTTACCAGCTGCTCAGATGCCAGCTTCTTCTTAACAAGTGAAATATTCCTGCTAAAGTCAGTGAAAACTAATAAAGACTGGTTGTTAAATAAAGTATGCTGCAAACTAACATCGAAGAATACATTAAAAAAAAAAAAACAACAAAAACCACCACTTTTAAATAAATGCTAGCTAGGCATTTTGGGAGGCTAGCTCCTTCCCTTTGGAAGCTTATTATGAGATTTCTTCTTGGAGACTCCAAAACCAGATGGGAGGAGTAGATCATTTAGTCTGACCTCCAGCATAACTTAGACATAGGACTTTTGTAAGCTGTTTCTCACTCCAAATAAAACATCTGATTTAGGAAACACTCTAGTCCTAATTTAAAATGGTCTATGATGGGAATTCACTATAACCTTATTAAGCTGTCCTAGTGGTTAATCAGTCGCTGTTCTGACTTTGTCTAGCTCCAGTGCTCAGACAGTTAAGCTTCTTACAATTTGATCTTTTGCAACTCTGAAGAATTATGACATTTATGTTGCCAAGCAAGTCACCCTTTAACATTCTCTTTGACATAGGAATCTGTTGAGTTGCTGAGTCTTTTTTTCTGTACTCCTCATAGTTCCTCAGGGCTCAATATTGAGTATTGCAAAAGTAAATGTATGGTAACTTTCTATGTCCTGTTTAATGGTATCATATTTCTTCATCTACCCTGCAGATGAATTAACTCGTTCAGTTATAGGAGAGCAATAGGGACACTTCCAGCCCCCAGGGATTTCCAGAGCTACACCTTGCTAGATGTGATCTGCTGTCTTAGCAGTATTCGTTTTACATAGCGGGGTGTTTGCTTTTGGCTGTTCTGGAACTCAGATTTATAGCTGTGCCTTTTTCACACCACAGTCCAGGTGACTCAGTGTCTGTTACCTTGTTTCCTCAGTACTTTCTGTGTCATCTTCAACTTTCTTATGAATTAAGCACTCATGGATACTATGCTTAAGCTTCTTTCAGCTCCGTAGAACTAAGAATTGATTGTCCTTTTCTCATGTCTCTTCGGGAATCTATATAGTTGTTCAGCTTCAGGCTATTTCATAAGGCCATAAAATTTAACTGTGTGCTCATTTCTTATTCAAAATGTCACTGAATATTAATGTAAATTAGCTTTCGTAAATCTTGCTTTATTACACTGATGCTACTTAGCTAAACTTGTTTCTTCTTGCTTCTGTCTTTAGGAGAGGATATTAGACTTCAGTTTTTCCTCTGATTGACACTAATTAAATAATTTTCTTTGCTTCTTTATCTGTAAAGTACAATGTGAATTATTCAGACCCATAGCTACTGTGAATGTCTCATTCATCATGTTTAAATGATGGCATAGGACTAGCTTTGTCTATATCAATGTAATTTCCAGAAATTTTCTCAGTTCCATGAAAATTTATATTTCTGTTGAAGAAAATTCACTTGCCTTTTATCTTTATAATCTTGTGGGAAGTTGCACTGACAAAAAAAAAAAATAAAATCAACTGTTGCAATTGCCGTTTATCATGCTTCTTGTTTACCTGTGTAAGGAAGATTATTTTGGTTACATTGAATGATAACAGATGCATCAAACCAAACTCTCCAAATGTAGCATTATTGAACATTTAGTGATGGGACAATAATTTGTATTACTGACTTCATCCATTCCTCTAATTCACAAAACAAAGCAAAACAAAACAAAAAAAAAGCAAAAACATAACTGAAGATTACAGCTCAAAAAATGTTTTAGGATCAATTCTACCTTTCAAACTAGAATATCGCACCTGTGTTTATTAAGAAGGAATTAATAAAATGTTTAATTGCAGCTTAAGTGCATGGATTTAAAATTATTTTCTGGCCATGCATACTCTCTCCTTTTCTGGAAAAAATATAGCAAGGACTTAGATACTACCAGGAGCTACCTCCCAGGCCACCCTCTGGAATTGATAACACAAACCTTGTGCCCATTGAGTTGGCCAGAATTTCACAGATTTTTGCTTTGTTCATTGTTCCTAAAGGTATCAAACCAGAGAACATTGCTAAAGATGGCCGTGTTGTGGCAATCCAGCATGACACTTAGTGTCACAGGATTTCTCTTTTTGTTGCTGGTGGCATCCTCGGTAATATGGGAGACTTGCCGGTCCGTCAGCCTGTCGTGTGTAATGTAGACTGTGTGATAGGATGTGTATGAACCCTGCACTGCAGCTGTGGAAGAAATGCAGACGTGGAAATCCTCTGGGAGTAGGGGTTGCACTGCTTGGGAGCCACTGGAGCACATTGTTTGACGGCTGCAGAGTATTCAGCCTGGGGAGCAGAATTCCTCCCATTCTGCAACAACTGTGATTGTATAAACATACAGCAGGTCCTGAATAGGTTATCCAAGAGGTAAATACTCTTTTATAACTTATTTATACTCTTGTGCTTTCCCTTAGGGCTGGTGATGATTTGGGTCAGAGTTCTGTGTGGTAACAAAAAAAAGAAACTTGGATGGTGTTTTGGAAATAGGATAGCCCATCTATTTCTCTAGGTACCTTTACTTTCAGATGTTTAATAATAACTTTACTCCTCAGAAGGCATTCAGATTGCTTATCAACCTGCAATGAAACCAAGAAAAATAGAAATAAGAAAAATGAACAATTCAATAAGCTTTAGATAAAACTCACAACTAGACTTCTTTCCAAATGGATTCCATATGGTGAGTCAGATTCTGCTTTCCATTACATGAATATAAATCTGGAGTCACTCAGTTGATTTTGCTGGGGTAACTGCATTGAAAACAGGCAGCAGAATTTGGCCCAGTGAGTAGAGATACAGCTTATCCTATTGCTGTTGATGTTCTTGCAATACACCGATATACTTGCAAATATTCAGTTCTGTCACCACATGTTAAATGCTCTAAAACCCCTGTTTTGCACTTGGTAGGCTAGCAAAATTTGGACAGCTAGAACACAGAGTCAAGGTGCTCCTGGAACTTGTTTTTCTTGCTAAATAGCAACAGTGTCTGCAATGAGCTGAGCATAAATGCTTTTTGGAAAGTGACTGTGGGAGCCATTTGATAGTAATCAGGAAAACAAAAAGAAACTTTAAACCCTAATTTT
This sequence comes from Anser brachyrhynchus, assembly GCF_964034855.1. Classification (NCBI taxonomy): domain Eukaryota; kingdom Metazoa; phylum Chordata; class Aves; order Anseriformes; family Anatidae; genus Anser; species Anser brachyrhynchus. The sequence goes on from NC_137696.1 coordinate 30,117,515, forward strand.
TCTGTATGCATGCGAAAAAGTTAAATAACTTCCTTCTCTTTCTCCAAAGCCCAGCAGCTGTGTTCAAAAACCTAAATCGCATGCTTCTAATAGAAATCTCAGCATGGTTAAGAAAAATTAACGAGGGTTCAGTAACTGAATGTGCTAGGGTTCAGACAGACAGATGAGTTATAGCAACTAAATAAGTTACTGCCTGGCAGCAGAGCTGAAGTAACTCTTGGTTACTGGCCATATCTGTCTTTAGTCTGTCCCAGTTGTAAACCGATATAAAGTAGATTAAAACTCAGTGAGTCTCTTTGCCTCCAACTCTACCACTTTGAGAGCACAGATGCTGCAGGACAGCTGATAGTTGGTAACTATACAGCCCTCTGTCCCTTCAAGTGGCCAAAACAGAGAAAGCTTTATGAATTTGATACTGCATCCACACTAACTATTGATTGCTGAGCTAAGAATCAGTCCCTGCAGAGCTGGAATTAGCTACCAAAACCCCTTGAGTACTTTTCATAAGTCAGATTCTGTGAATGCAGATTCACATAATTCATATAACTAGTTACACTGAAGACAGCAGAAGTGGTTGAGAGCATAAGCCCATGACCATGCACCAGAAGTTAGACCTATTGAAGTCTCTGCTCCAGTTAACCCTAATATATGTAATTCTGCATCCATCAGGAGTAATTCCACACCAGTGATAGGAGGCTCTCCTATTTGATTACTGGAGATTAGAAGATAACACTGAGTGGAAGCAGCAGAATGGTGGAATGGCTCGTCTGAAGCATGCCAGAAGCCACTGCAAGTTTTTTCCCCTCTGAAAGAAAAGCAAAAGGAGGCTAGAAATCAAAATGAATCAGCAATCCAAGAATGTAGGAGAAAGTCTCCTGCCCTGGTGTTGAATGAGAGCTGATGGTCCCACTCAATGAACATTTTCTTTCTTCAGCTTCTCTTCTTCTTCCTGCCTCTGAGTTGAGGTTTCTCTTTGCTGTTCAGAGATCAAAGAGTACAATGTACAGACACTGATTTTAAGCAAAGGAGCTTTACAGAGTGAACCCTCTTGCTCTGGAAACTAGCTCTAAAATGAAGAGTTTATATCTGTGCTGAAATAGCTGATACTGAAATTCAAATGCAATTGAAGAAACTGAATTTTCAGTATCTGCTTAGACACAACTCCAGATGCCACTAAAAGAGACCAGATGTCAAGTATTTACTGTTATATTCTAAAACAAGGGGCAATAAAAGTTTCTATTTGACTTTGCTCATTTTAACCTAATGGTGAATCACTGTGCAGATATGCCCACATATTTTAGCGATATAATCATGACATAGGAGGTATGGATGCTCTACAACATCATGATAATATCAACATGTCCAAGACAGTGTTGAGGAAAATGATCTCCAGATTCTGTGTCTTCATTGTTCTGGTCACAGACGAAGACTTGGCTTGACAGATACATAGGACTGAATTTTCCCACAGTTTCCACCAGAAGATAATGGGAACTGTGTGCCTTGTGTAGGGGCTCATTCACTACTGTTGCTTATTTCATGTCATACACTTGATTTTAACCGGGTTAAGAATTTCATTTATATGTTCATTTTGATTACTGAGAAAAATGATAAAAAGAAAAGGTCTGTGCTTGTACTTTATGCAAGAGTTAGCTTCAGGTTTACCTCTTGCTTATCTCTTAATGTAACTCCAGCCTCTGAGAAGCAATGAAATTCTTCATTTAAAACATATGAATCCTTGGACAAGATTGCTGCCATGCTCAGAGTTGAATACTTGCTTGAAGATTCCTTTGGACCAGAGCCCAAACGAACTGACAGCGACATTCTGTCAGATGGTGGGAATCTGGTTCATCAGGGCAATGCTGGGATACATTTCTCATTTTGCAAGTCTTCCAGAATTTCCAAAGAATATTCCATTTCCATAAAAAAAAATAAAAAAAATTGTGAAGTGAAATCACATTGCACTACATTTGATAGCTTTTCATGAATGTGTTGAAAATGTATATCTGGCCTGTCACCCTATGGCGGGTGGTTAAGATTCTGCTTTCGATGGGGTAATCTCTTGATTTGCAGCTGGTACCAGGTGTGTGCTGGATAAACTTTAGATGGAATTTTACTGATACTGTATATTTCTGAAGCAGATCAAACAGAAATTAGAGAACCTGCCAGTTTTGTAGGCAGAATGAAGTGTTTCCAGAAAATGACATTCTCTGTCTGTTTAATTTTTTTGTGGTGTTTGGGCTTTTCTGTGGTTTTCTGGAGCTTGCTTTGTAGCACTTAGAAAGTTGGTGTTTCAAGCTTCCTGGGTTTCACAAAAACCTTTGTTTTGGCTTTCTTTTGAATGAGTTCATACTCAGGAATTCTGCGCCGAAGGTTAAGGTTCAAAATCCAAATCTCAAAGCAATTCTGTGCTAAAATGACTGAGCTTTACACTGCTTTTTGTTGGAACAAGGGAACTTTCACCCAAACTGTAGCTGTGCTAAAGGCTCAATTGAAACCTTACCCTACTTTCGCTAAAAAGCATCTCAGTTTTCTAGCTAGGTATATAAATGAACAGCACAGTCCTATCTGAACCCTTTCACTTACAGATAATTTTTATCTCATAACACACCACCAATGTATGAAAATATTTTTTCTGACTCCTGCAGAGCTTGAAATGTTGGTTAGAGAGTAGACCAAGAATATGTTTATACACGTGGGTGCACATGGATGGAAACTTGCCCATGCACTGACCTGGCTGGAGAGATGTACGTTTGGATCTGAAAGTCATAAAGTTAAATTTTCATGCCAGAGTTGTCCTGAATGGGCAGGCATTATTCAAATGTAATGATATGGTGACGTGGCTGTATGAATTTTACCCAGGACCTGGCTTACATCTTGGCATCTCAGAGGAGAATTTTACCTGCCTGTTTATTTCTTGCATGGTGCTTCTCAGAAAACAAATGGTCAACCTGGGAGTCGAACAGAGGCTTGCTGTCCCGAACCCAGGCCGATACTGCACCCAAGCAGCTGCCCTGTCCTCTTCTCTACTGCTCAGTTACAGAAACTTCATGTCTGAAACCTGAAACTCCTGGGTAAGCCATTTATGCCCGGCTCTGTTCCTTCACAATCCATCCATTTGGGGAAGGAATGAAAGCCTGCAGTCTGCCTCCTCCTCAAAACATTTCAAACTTTCACTTATCTTCACTTAGAATAACTTGCCTGACCGGAGCGGGAGTCCAGGCAGTCCTAATTTGTCCATTTGCCAGAACACTTTGTAAGCAGTCAGCCTCTTATCTTTTGTGTGAGGAGGGGAAAAAAAAATGACCTTATTGCGCTAGCAGGTCATGTCATAGGTCATCCTTTCATTCTCCTCACAATCAACTACATTTGCAATCAAAGAGACAGCACATTTTCCACTAGCAAAATGCTCCTTTCAAAAGCAATTGGAATGCTTAGCGTGCACCACATTTGTCCCCAGTCCATGAATTTTTAGGGGGAGAGGAAAATTAGGAAACCTGAAAGATACAGTGGATTTTAATCTCTCCTTTACATGAAGCAATATAATACCATGTTGCACAATGAGTTTTTTTTTCCTATAAAACCTTCATCAATTTCCTTTTTTTTTTTTTTTTAATTTCACAATTGTCAGAGTCATCACGAAGTGTAGGGGTCAAGTTTGTTTGCTTTTTTCCTTGTAATTTAAGCATTCCGTCCTGTCAGGGTTCACTTTCCAGTGACCTCTGAATTCATCTAAAATTGCCAAAAAGAACCCAAGTGAATACAAGTGTGGGAACTCATCTGTTTGTCATCTCCACCCGGAGAAGACCTGCGGCACAGTTTGCCATTGACTCTAAGTAGAAAGGGTGAGTGTGTCTGTGCTGGCGGTGAACTATATAAAGTTTGGTTGTTAGGCTCGATATTAACAACGAATCTGAAAGCAGGCATTTTTATGACCCAGACTTTCTTAAAAGAGTAGTAGCTTTTGGTGCCTTAGTTTTTATATGTTTGAACTGCAGTGACATGCAGCTGGTTTCAGCCAGGGTGATCCTGAGGTACATTTGAAAATCTTAGAGTGTGCTTTTGTTTTAGGAAATATACCTGCATTACCTGACACTGAGAATAGAGTAAGAGCAGAACTAGGAAAAGACGTCTGTAATTATTTTCTTCTGGAATTTTCTTGGAGCGTTTTTAAAACATATGATTTTTTTTTTTTTTTTCAGTAGATGAAGGCTTACATGTTTTTATTCCTGTGGTCTGTGAGCTTGGATGATATCAATCTGTTTCTCTTGTATATTTTCAGCAAGCATGAATAGAAAAACTGTATGCTTTCCTTTGCTTTATTATCATTTATTAATGAACTGACTGTGTATTTAGAACATTTGGGTCTGTTTTAGTCTGTTCATAAGCCTACATATATGGTGAATTTATTAATGGAAAAATGGTAGAAGTAAACTAAGTAGTAAAATCCTCATATGTTAAACAGCTGTTTTAAATATGAATATAGTGTATATATATAACATATAAAACCTTCAAAAAGAACTCCATGGAATGCTGGAATTCAGTTTTACTCCATTTAGTTTACAGTTTAGGCTTGCAGATATTATACAGAAGTTTTGAGGGAAATCAGTTAAGCACTGGATTTAGGGCAAATTATTTAAAGCAAAATATTTATCTGATGAATTTAGTTCCTCTCCCATATATGAAGTATTTGTAAACAAATTTAAACTTTATAAAATGACTTTGCTCTTCAAGTACAGGTGGGTCCAATGTCCACTGAAGTCTCTGAATGACTCCCATTGACTCCCATGGGGTTCGAATCAGGGCGTTATCCAAGTTCTCAGAGAAGGTAGTGAAAGATGGACTTGCTCCTTGGTGAATATATTTCAACTTGTGCATTTTTTTGTAAACTATTTGCTTTGATTACTGCTTAGTATAGTGGTTTTCAAATATTTTCAGCTTCTGGACCTCTAGCATCCATCTAGTGAAAGTACGGCATTCTGCATTTAAGCTTATGTACAATTTCCTCTTGCTTCTTTGTTACATTTCAAAGACTACCAGAGAAAAAGTAGTGCATGGCACTTTGCAGACCACAAGAGAAAAAAAATCATTGTTATAGAGTAATCCACCGTTCATCAGAAATGAGCAGTCATTCAGTTACATGGACTTCACTTCTCAAATCCTCCCAAAATATTTGTTTGAAAACTCTTTGGGTCCAAATATTGGTGCAAATGCATGTCTACAATGAAGTTACAAATTGCTTTCTTTCTGACAGGGAAAATAATTTTCATGACTTTCACATGACTGTTCAGGAAAAGTTCTCCACACGGTCTGACCTATCTCATAAAGCTCTGCCATATGCTGGTCGCTATTTCCTCATTTCCTTATTTTTATGTATTGTTTTGTATGCTTGACAAACAAGCAATCAGATGAAAAAAATAGCCTTTGACCCTATTTTCAGACTGACAGCTAGTAGTTTTGTATTTATTCAGACAGATCCTGTAGGGAACAATCCTCCCTGGTGCTCATTACTCAGTGGACTGACATTTGCACCCACTTTGGAAAGCTTTAAGATCACTGATCCATGCTAAACCAGTACATTCCAGCAAACTCTTGTGCCAAGGGGCATTAGTTCTAACACATATCACCTTTCAGGACAGGGAAGAAATGAAATGGTATTATCTAACATCAGTACATCTTCTTTGCCTTTGGCTATTGTTAGAATAAGCAGATTCAATTAAATTCTTAATTTCCTTGTCAAATTTTTAGATTTCTCAGAAACAGAAAATACTAAAAACAAGTTCAGTGAGATTCCCATCTTTTTGCAATCTGTTCAGCTTGTCTGTGTGTTAAGGTGAAACTACAGCTACTATACACCTGAAGGTGTTATAAAAAAAGGAGAAATGGGACGGTGAACCTTTTACTCCCATAGAAGATCCAATTTATTAATTTGCAGAAACATTTGTTTCTCTGTTGTCTTTCTAAGACAATATAAATAATATCCAGCTTCACCTGTGATTGTTTTTCTGGAAAACTTACGTGGTCTCAGTTGAATTTCTTTTCAGCTTTTCAGATCCTCTGACGGACAAGCAAAAATTTCTCACGGGTATCTTTTGGGGCATTTATACTCATTACTTGTTCAAAAAACCCAAACAGCATAGAATTATCTACCAGTAGACAAAAATTTAATTCTCCCTGTGGACCACCCTACACTCATTTAGTTACTTATATCTCTGATTCCAATTCCACAAACAACCACTCAGTTAATTTCAGTCTGTGCATAATAGAGACAATCTGAAATAATAACTGAAAACAAATACTTGGAAACAAAATAATCTAGGGACTGTTCGCTTTTTTTTTTTTTTTGATATACCATAAACAATTGCTAAAATGTATATCTCCTCCCTTACTTTTACCTCTATCCTTTCTAATTGCAAACTTTTTGGACTGCACAAGTAGTTTCCTTGAGTAGTTTGCACATGATGTGGCTTATTCAAACTAATTATTTTGATTATTTTCAGCAGCAGTGGTACACAATGAGATGATATTGTTTTATTTTATCATTAATGATATAATTTATTTATTTTGGTTGTCTTATTTCTCTTATAAAAATTGTTCTTTATCTTTATTGAAATTTTTCTTAAAAACTATCCTAAATCTCCACTGTTGTTACTTTGATCCTTTTTTTTTGTAGTCCTTCTGAGACCATTCTTTCTTGTACTACTTTGTATATGTTTGAAGATTATTATAATTTCTTGTAATTTCTCTCTTTCTATGGGTTTAGCTCTTCCTTGAAATATAGTGACTATTACTAGGAACTGAGCTTCACTTGCAGTTTTGGCAGCACTATTCAGAAAAGAAGGATTTTTACATATTTCCAACAGAAGTGTTTATATGATGCAATATGATTTTTTGTTTGTTTGTTTGTTTTTCCAATTGCAACATTCTCTGAATTTGTGCAAATTGTTATTCCTGAATTTGTTTAAAGCCTTGCCATTGTCCATATTGAACTGCATCCTACTCTGTTTTTCAGACCAGTTGACCACTTCTTCTAAGTCATTCTGACTCTAGTCTTCTTCTTCAGTGTGCCTGCAACCCCTCTAAACTTTCCCATTGTTTGAAAATGTAACAGGCAATTTTATTAATTAAAATATTTAACTGGCTGAGGAGGGATGCCTAGTAAATGCCACATTATATGGCTTTGTAGTCTGACAGTGAGCCATTCATTTCCCATTTATTTTTAAACTTTTTTATTATTATTATTTATTTATTTATTTATTTATTATTTTTCAGCAAATTTTGTGCAGTAATTTTGAATCTTATAGGCATCTGTCTTGGATCAACTGCCATCTTATTTTCCTAATTTGCTCATAGCAATGTCACTTGAGACAATATCAAAAAAAATTTCTGAATTTGAGATATAATATCTTCTGTTGCTCTTCTGCCCAGTCTTTTGCCTTCGTGGAGTGGCAAATAAGGATAGCTTGACATGAATTGTTCTTGACTAATTCTTGTTGGCAGCTACATACAAAGTTAAGCCCTATAGCAGTTTTATGGGAAAAAATATTTTGCACACAGAGACACTATTCTTTCTTAAGTGCTTTCTTGAAACTCTCATTATTTGCAGGAACATTCACATTGGTAATGTTGCTAGCGCTGAGGATTTTATCATGAGTTTTACAAGTCAGCTTTCAGTTCCTATACCCAAAGGATTATCTGGGAGTCCCCATATTTGCTTTTTTGAAGGCTATATTTCTAACCATACAAGTTAGTAAGTGTTTTTAAACCCCCCTGATTTTGAGAGATCTGAGATTTTTCTGAGCATGAAGGTTGAGAGGGCTGTCATCATAGAGTCATGGAATCATAGAATGGCCTGGGTTGAAAGGAGCCTTAAGATCACCTAGTTCCAACCTCCCTGCCATGGGTAGGGGTGCCACCCACTAGATCAGGTTGCACTTAAAATGCTGTGGAAGCCACCTCCTCCTTTCTTAGCATTCTGCAGAAAGAAAATATTCTAGTGAGACACTTGGAGGTTAGTGGAGCTGAACTATTACACCAAAACCGTTACATTAAAGGGGAATTCATTCACAAATTCAGAGTTGCTAGCAAGGTAGTCAATAATCGCTTCTCCACCTAGCTCATTTGGACTTGTTTTTGTAGTTCATTCTGACTTGTTTCTGTTGTAAATAATATAGTACAAGGTTATGAATGAAACAGACTCCAGAAAAGGAAAAAATAATTGTCTGCACAAGCTGGTATACTATTTTGTTAGCAGTTTGCATGTAGTTGCTTTTCCTCATCCTTGCATATCATCAGTTTTAGACAAGGGATCCCAGGACCCTGGACTACAACCAAAATCTTGAAAGAACTCATATCCTATTTAAACACATAAATAGAGGTTAGATTTTTCAAAAATGTTTAATACCCAACAGTCCAAACTGCTGCAAATCTGGTAGGTATTTGGGGACCTAAATGGGAACTCAGCACTTCAGAAAACCTGGCCCTGGATTAGTTTATCTTGTGGTTTGTGGGACTCTTTCACACAGCAACAGGGGAGAGAAAGGCATGTTAAAAAGTAGATGGATGTGATTGCAAAGCCATGGAAATTGGAACAGGAGGGGATACGAGTCAATAAGGGAGGAGTGGCAGCCTGTGAAACAATCTTTTGAAAATGTATGGCTCTCAAGCATCCATTGCTGTTATATCTTTCGATTCTATTCTCTCACGCTGTCTGAGATCAGCTTCATGAAAGTTAGAAATGTGTTTACGTAAGCTATAGCACAGACCAGAGACAAGCTGTGTGCTCAGGGAGCACTGCGGAGAAGGAGGTGGGGAAAGGGCCTCACTTCTGGCTTGCTTCTTAGAGCTGCCTCTCGGTGGGTTTCAAGGCTCAGGTGGTTGAAATTCAGCCAGCAAATCTCCTGGTTCTCAAATGCAAAAGTTAAAATATGGCCAAGCTGGTAAATACTTCTATACTCTGTAACAAGTTGGATGTGTGCATACCTACATACTCAGCAATGTGAATAAGATATTTAAGAGCACAGACATAGACAGAATCTTCTATAAAGACATAGACAGAATCTTCTATAATTTAAGTTTTACCATCATTTTCTGATTTGTAGATTGAAAAATAAAATTTTATTCCATTTTATCTTTCCTATTTAAGGTTAAGTTGTCTAATATTTCTGTACAGATGTGTAAAGAGGATACTAAGGACTACTGTATTCAAGGAAAAAACACTCAGATAATAAGCAGGGCTTTTTGAAGGAACCCAGTCTGATTCCTCCACACCTTTGAGCATAGCTGGCTGAGTATGCAGGGGCAATGGCTCTTGGGGCTAAATAGGATCGTGCCAGTCATTCATGTCCCTGGAAAAGGAGTGAAAAAGGGAGGGAGAGAAAATGCATTCAGCATTTTGTTTGGTATCTAAAGAGAACCATAGGTCATAGGCTTTCATAGGAATTTAAGGGGAAAAGTAATATTTTAGTAGGCTAGATTACACTAGAACAGCACTTGAAAACTTCTTCATCAGAGCTGGATTCCAGAATTATACTATTAATCATGTCTCTTTCTCACATGCACCAGCATAGTAGAGACCATTAGATCTCTTCCTTATAAACCTTATGTTCATCTGTATTAATTTATCCATATACTCTAGCTCATATACTCCTGTTCATAGAACCATAGAACCATAGAATCATAGAACCATAGGAAGGTTTGGATTGGAAGGGACCTTAAAGCCTATCCAGTTCCAAACCCCTGCCATGGGCAGGGACATCTCCCACCAGACCAGGTTGCCCAAAGCCCCATCCAGCCTGGCTTTGAACACTTCCAGGGACTGGATATAGTTAACCAGTTATAGCCTTAGGTAGACTATATTATTTTATATCAACAACAACAACAAAGCTTTTAAATGGCCTTACAGTATGCTGTGATGATGCATTTTATGTCTCTATCTATTTATCCCCAAGCACAAATTTTTACTTTAATGTATTTAGTAATGTATAGTAGATATAAAGAGGCAAGAGACACTGCAGATCTCAGTAGTTCATTAGTCCTGGCATTTTATTGTGTTTTAAAACATCTCCTTCCCAGACCACAAAATAGTTCCACCCTGCATCGTGTGTATTAAGTGTGAATCCACAGAGGGAACTTGTAAATATTCATTTTCAAGAAATAATATTTCCTCTGTATCTCTTCTGGTTTAATTTATTAATCTGGAGGAACTTCCCTCTGTAAATACCTAGCCCTGAATACAGTCACTTTTATCCAGTGTCTGGGGGTCGTATGTAAACAGTTTTGGCTTAACTGTAAGGGCATAGTTACTGAAATATTTTCAGAAATACTCATGTGCTCTGTTTCCTATTGTAAAGACACATCTCCCTCATTAGTAGGTACAGCAGACCATTTACCATATTACCAGAAATCTTATGGCATTTTCAGAAAAACTTTAATGAACCAGACTGGATGGGCATTTGGTCCTGAGATAATGTACATGGAATCTCACAAATGAGGGAATTATAACAAGCAATCTTCAAAACAGTGCAAAAAAGAGCTTGATGCCATTCCTCTCAAATGGAGGCCTTCCCTCTCCTGGTGGAAAGAGGCCAGATACTGAGTTGGGAAGAAAAGAATATGAAATAATATTTTTCCTAGCATGATTCCAGTACCTGGATGATGATCTGGTGGCTTGGATGAGAGCTAATACAGTTTTTTTTAAATAGATTTACTTTTCTGATGACTTGGATGGGAGTTAATCCTTTTTTTTTTTTTTTTTAAACTAGACTGACTTTTTATAATAGAAGAAGTAAAGAGATCTGTTTGCCAACAGGGAACAAATTTTAATGCTGTCAAATTAAGCTGCTTCTCGCACCTATTTTCATTTAAGTCTACACCACCAATGTAGTCTTAATGAGATGTGCCCATAAATCTCAGCCAGAAGAATAATATGACTGATTCATTTTCCATCTCCTGTAGTCACTGGCATCCTCTCCCATACTGTTCCAATGGTAGAAACTCATGAGTTAGTGCAACGACAAAGCACTCCAGCCATCCAAAACCTTACCCTGCCCCATTGCCGAGGGCACCAGCACACTGATTGCCCATGGAAGTCGTTGACTTCATCAGCTCTCACTCTCTGAGGTTAAAATGATGAGGCACTGACAGGCTGCACACAGGGCCATGGCTTCCAACGCTGCCTGTCCTCTCGTGGTGTTGAAATGCTGAGCTGCCATGACATGTCCCAGAGGAGCGCTGCTCCTGCCTGGTAAGGGCTGGCGCAGAAGTTTCACCTTGCAGCCTCATCCTCCCCAGCCAGCCAGTAGTCCTGCTGTACCTCTTTAACCTATGGCATCTTCTTATGGCCCCACTATTTAAGGCCATGAAAAATATTCTCACCGACTTCTGTGCAGCTGATTGACAGAGGAGACTTGAGTATGAGAGGCAAAAAAAGAGCATTTTGTGAACAGTGGTCCTATAAACTTGCTATAAGTGGTCCTATAAGTTTGCTTGTACTGGTTGCAGCTGCAGGACCATCCTTTAGAGTACTGAAATGGGGCCTGGATGAACCCCTGCTCTGTGCTTACAGGCCTTACATTTTAACAGAATTATCATGTAACAGGCTGAATGCAGCAGTTCGTGATGCAGACAGAGTAGGAAGGTCCGGAGAGGGGTTCATTCCTCTGAAAAATGTTTATATCCCTCATTTGGGTTAGAGTCTTATTATTCTCCAAGGTGCTGCACATTTTATACTTGAGCAGCAGGTCCAAATTCATATGCCCCGACAGGATTCCCTCGCATTTTCCTTCACCATTCAGTTCAGTATTCACGAGTGCTGGGCTAACCATCACTTCTTCAGAAGTTGTTCACCAGTTCCTTGTTGCTCTGCGTCTTTCACTAAACTACATGCCTCGTACGAGTCTACTGTTTTATCTTTCAGCACTGAGGACCAGCTACTGCTGGGCTCAGGAGGCATTTATCAAAGACACGACTGCTGATTTACTACAAAGGGCTGCTGAATTCCTCCAGGAACTGTCTTTTGACCCAGTGCTGTAAATTCTGTACTGCAGAATTGGCAGACTCTAACAGCTTTTTGTAACAAACTGTGGCAAAAAAGAAGCCCTGACCTCAAAGGACCTAAATATTTTAAAGTAAGAGATTGTGCTGTGCTTTGGGTGTTAGGCTAAACTGTAGAACTAAAAACTGCATCTCTTGGATATATAGTAAGACATCAGTTGTTTTTTTCTTTTCATTAAAGAATGTTTAAAAGTGATCTATGATTATAATTTTTTAGACACTTACTAATTAAATGGTGATGTTTTCTGCCTTTGTAGCTGAATGCATAATCACATGTTGCATGGCTTAGCATCAGTGCATGGTTTTCTTCTGGATAATGAAGCAAAAGAGCATTCAGATACCTGATTTTAATTATTTTCAGCATTGTTGTGTTCCAAACTAGGAAGAGCATTTAAGACACAGTTGCATTCCTGAGAATAGTCCAAGCCCAGATGGGACAGAGCTCAGTGCACCCTCCCATTTCACCACACAAACAACCTGGATACAGGGGAGGAAGCTGTGAATCAGTGGTACACACGGGTACACGTCAACATTTGCACACATAGGCAGGCAGAAAGAATTCTCCTCTTCTCAGTTAGGCAGGTGTTTGAAACTGTGAAGTTAAGGCACGAGTCTGTCCTTGCAGCACTCTCACGATGCCAGTAGAAGATCTGAAACACTGTGAGACAACTTGGTGCATGTGTCAGTGTTCAAAAGTTTATTTAGATAGTGATTTGTAACCAATAAAAGCAGGCGTAAGCCAATTCTTCCTCACCCAGTCTCCCTCCCTGATCCACCAGCCCAAAGAATATGGCAGAGGGTGTTTCTGCAGCTTTGTTATGTTCTTGTGTGCAGCTTGGACAACAGTGAGCTTGACAGCCTCAATACTGGGAAGGGAAGATTGCAGTTCTTACATAAGTTCTTATGTAAGGGACAGTTGGTGATGATACAAAGCAGTGAGAATGGAGAGAGAGCATCTGGAGACAAAGGAAAGTCGAAGACATGGAAGAAGCTGGTAGTTTTACAGAAAAGGAGAGAGAAAATCAGTAGGGAGTGAAATGTGAGGAGTCTTAGTGAAAAGAGAGACTAAGAGAAGAAAGAAGAAAACAGCAAAGAGACAGATAAAAGAGGCAGCAGATAAAGAGGATGTGAAAAGAGGGAAACAAAGAATATCTCACATCTGCTCATGCAGTTCAGATGACAGTTCCTGCTTATATTCACAGTGCATGTGTGAACACATGGGTTCCCTAGGTGACTTTGAAAATCTCAGCCAGGAAATCCATCCTGCCAGAAACAGTACCTCAGGCAGGAAGTGTTACCTCTAGAAAAGCCAGTTCAGGAGCTGAATCACATCAACCAGCCAATTTTATTTTATTTTTTTAATGGAAAAAAATGAGGCAAGGAAAAGAGGAATGGCTGCTGTTTGTCTAATAAGGGCATTTCAGACTGAGTGCATGCTCTAATATTTTCCACTGGAGGAATACAGAGCCTTTCCTCATTTCCCCTTGCCTTTTGGGACTCGTATTATGCACCAAACTAAGCTTCTTCCCTTGGCATCTCCCTCTGCTCGTTGTTGTTTTTCTTCTCTGCCTCCATTTCGTTGGAGAAATGTTCTGGGAGCTGGCCTCCTGCCCCCTCCCTGCTTGCCCCTCTCTGGGCTGGCTCCACTCTGCACCAGCTGTGACCCGATCTGCCCCAAATTTCTGCCTTCATGCCCATCCCACCAGTGATGTTTGCCGTGAGATGAGTTGACGTGACTGTGCCCCTTTCCCCATTGCTTCTGCAAAGCTATTAGCTCTGTATTATTGCTAGCTGCAGAGTCTGGCACAATTATTAAACCCTTCGGAGGAGGAGGTCCTGGAAGCACAGCAAGGGCATCTGCAGCAGACAGGCCTGCTCCCTGCAATGCCCTTCTGCATTTCTCTCATTTTAAAACTGACACTCAATGTCAGGTTTATCAGATGCTAACAGGGGGAAGTGTTTCAGATGTAACTTAGCATAGTTCCTCCTCCCCTTAATATCTCAATTCCCATCTGATTTAAGGTAATGCTCTAGCCTGTGAATTTTCATACCTACTTCTACTTCTTCTGCTCTATACACATAAATAAGGGGTAGGACAGGTGATGCTCTGCAAACTTACCAGAAAGAACCAACAAAGTTAATCAGCTAAAGCTTAAAATGCAGCATATTTAACACACATGGCTAAAATTAAACATACGCTAGTTGTTGGTTGAAATCACAATATCTTTCCATCAAAACACATTTCTGGAGATGATCTTCATTCCTGCTTCACTGGCTCGCATGTTATAATTTAATCACAAAATCCAGAATCTGGCGCTCTCTCCACACAGTAACTGGAAATCTGGTTCTTTGTGTTTCCCTAATTTGTATCATTTATAATAACAATAACTCTACTGAGCTGGTGGTGGAAGTCAAATGACAGACCCTTCACCATTATGCCATGTTTTTTATCAATTAGCTTGCTGAATATTCCAGATGAAACCAGTGTTTGTATTGGCCAGAATCCGGGCCGTGCCTGAAGAGGTATTTTAGTGAAATGAGTATTAAGCAAGCTTTGGAATATTAAGCCAAAAATAGATTTTTGTGCTTAAGTAAAATACTCTCCTTAGCCCATTGCATGTATAGTGTACTATTAAGCTGTTATTTCAAAGACCGGCCTATTTTCAGACTTTCAGCATCTGTAAAAAAATTAATAACGATAAAGAGGGAATTCATATTTTTCAGGCTTTAAAAAAGGCCATTGTATAAGTCACCAGCCTCTACAATAGGCATCTGTCTGAAAACTGTTCCGCAAAATTTCGCATGAAGTGGTGCTGTGTTCATTAAACACCCTGCTTTTGTAGTCCATGCCGGTCAAAGATAAAATGCTTCTGAAGAGCCTTCCAGAGCAGATCTGTGAAACCGCATACATTTCTGTCTTGAGAAGGGTTTACCTGGATGCTAACAAACTACAACAGACACAGCATTTGTTGATGGCTGCTTCAAGAGCTGGAGATATTTGTTGCACATGAGTGAATGTTTCAGATGAGACGAAGGGTGGGAGGCAAGTTGTCTTCCTGGCAATAACTCACCCTACATATCCACATATATTTTGCAGAACTGGGCTAAGGGACTTAAGGGCACGTCAGGATTGCAGACGCCTTTTGTGTTTTCTTTCCTTTTTAGGACATAATAGAGCTGTATAATTAAATGGAGATTATTGGCAACATTATTTAGCAGTCATTATGGAGTCATTAGGGTTCTGCTTGGGCAAAAAGATAAGTCCCCTTCCTCTCTCACACTTAATGCTTCTATCAACAGCTTAGAAAAGTGGTTCACAATGAATTGCCACTTAAGTAGTCCTATCTTCCCCTGCAATCTCCCTCCTGTTGTTCTTCCCTGTGGGCTAGCTCAGAGGGTCAGCACACTCAGCTTGCCTGATGTAATGCAGGCTTTCTGATGGCTTTTGGCACTTTGCATCTGCTCCCGTGGAAAAAAAAAAAAAAAAAGGAGAAAAAAAAAAAAAAAGGACTCACAGGGAATAGAGAAAGACTCAGTGCTAGTCCAAACAGTGATGCCTTTCTCATGCTTTGTTCTGCAAGGAACAGACCACACTGTGTGGAGCTGCTCTCTGTAGAGGCATGACAATGCTCCCCTTCCTCTGCAGCTGATGCTTCACACCACTAAGCTGCCCCAAAAGCACCGGGCTGGTCCATGAAGAAGGGTTTGTGCCACCTCCCTGCTTTCCAGGCTCCATGGCTCTCCAGTGACTGCTCTAGCTCAGGATTTTTGAGGGCTGGATTCCTGCAGTACCACATGGTGGAAGTGGGCATAAACTCCAGCGTCATTACCTAGCAGTTAATAACTCTGCAAATATGCACGTGTGTGTGTGTGTGTGCGGATGTTAGAGCCAGCCGGAAAAGGAAATGTCTGTTTTGTGGGAAATTCCAGGTTGTCAACATTTCATTTTCTTCTGTGCTGGAATGAAACATCAACATTACCAAAAACCTGGCAAAATGGGCTGATGTGTGCCGCTGCCCGCATTCCCACCAGCCACTCCCTGCAGCAGAGAGGCAGAGGGCTGCCTGCGGCCACTTCTGGAGGGCACGCTGCCCTGTTTTCTCAAAGCAGCCTGTTGCTGTATTTTGCTTCTTTCACATGGTTAAATTTGGGATTTACTGCATGCATCTCAACTGGCTCTCGTTCTGCAGCCTGGCCAACCATGTGTGACAGGATGCCAGCTTTTGTCCCTCACCCTGCCACGTCCTCATCGTGTCCCCTGGACACGGGGCTTTGCAGTTCTAGTGGCACTGGGATATTTCTGGGGAGTTTTGCAGTCAGTTCGAATGATGGCAGGATTAGGCCACAGAGTTAGTCCAAGAGGAGAGAGCAAGTGCTCTGGGGAATTCGTAAAGCAGTACAGATGACTGCAATATACTGTCCTAGCATAAGCACCTCAATATATATATTTTCCACCAGAAATAAAGTCTTTCTTTGTTTAAAGGCTTTCTTTTTCTTTTCTTTTTCTTTTCCTTTTTCTTTTCCTTTCTCTTTTATTTTCTTTTCCTTTTTCTTTTATTTTTTTTTCTTTCCTTTTTTTTTTTTTCCTTCCCTCCAATTAAAGCATTGCTACACCTCTTGTTGAACCATTTCTTTCCATGTAAGTCTTTATATGCTGTTGCAGACACCTGCCTCAAATATTTTTTCCATTATACCTGGGAGATATTTAACGGCTAAAGAGTGACAAAGCTCTAAGACAGATAACATATTTAAAGAAAAAAACTATATATACAAAAAGTTGACATTAAATTTGAATAATAAACTACCATAAAACTTTGATTTTAAGAGGGAAGTTAACATAATGAAGACACAAGAAATCTGATACAGGGAGCCAGTATCTCCTTGACATGCTTTGAGTCCTGCAGCCCGTCCTGTGAACGAGTTGGTCCCACTGCAGACATCTAGGCTTGGTCTGAATTGCAAATGGGGCTCACCCTGGAAACGTTATTTTGGAAACAGCAGCTGGAGGAATGGCATGCAGGGGAGACAATGCCTCCGCCCGGCACGTGTGGAGGCCTCGGCAGAATTTCATAGTAATTACCACAAACTTTCTCACTATTATGCATGAGTAGTGACAGGCTTGCATTGTTAATCAGAGTAATTAGGATTTAGTTGAGGCATGACAATAACCTGTGCCTCATAAAGGCCTGAAGGCTATCCATTTTCTTCCCTTTTCCTAGGAGTCTCCTATTGTGATTCCCAGAAGCCCAGCAGGAATGCAATCAGGAAATCTCCAGTGAATCCATGTCCCTAAATCTTCAGGCTTGACAGGTTGAAGTCTGACAAGCTATTAAAAAAAAAACAACTAGTGATCATTAGGCTGTCTAAAGCAGACTGAACTTGTTTCTGTCTATGTTCATTGATTTATCTACCACATGATATTGTTTGAAGCTTAGATTACTCACGCTACCGCCAGTTGACATAGTTTGTATGATAAAGTGACTAAACATGGCTCTGGCTAAACATGCACGCCTTTCTGTCCTTACTATTTCATTGCCTTGGGCTCATTCTGCAGTAACAAAGATATGGTTCAATATTATTGTGAGAAACAAAAGGCAGAAATATACTGAATGGTTTTATTGAATTATTGAATTATTGTTTTAATGAATTATTTGATCACTCCCAAAACCTAGTGTCTGTGACAAATACGGAAGTATAGCACCAGCCTTTCCACAGTTCATCTCTGAGCAGAGATTTCTAGGTCAACTGCTGTGAGCTCTGCACTTCGCTCCATGAAATTCAGAGGTAGGCTTATTACAAAATTTCTGGTAAAAATTCTCCTTTACGCATGTCTCTTTTCCTCTTCTAAGCAATTTTTAATAATAAAAAAGATTTAAATTTAAATTTGATTTAAAATAAAAGTGATTACGTGTATAATATGTTATTTGTGGTTTCAGTTTACTTCAGGGCTATTCCTGTACTCTACACAAGCTTTCATACAAACAGATCACATCAGATTGGAAAATTTCTGAAAAGACATTTTTGTTGAATGGGATTGCATTCTTATTTGTTATTTACAATAACACCTGTTTTTCCAGTCTTTCCTTCTTGTTTCTTCCATTATTTAAAAATTACTGGCTTTCTTACAAGATTCAAATCTCAAAGTGGAAAATAAAGAACTTATTCAGGTCTTCTTTCCTGTTGGCAGAAATACTGTCATCTTATACTCTCGAGGAAAGAAAAATAAAGCAACTGTTTTGCACCATTATTCATACAAAACATAAATGCATAAGCAACCTTAAACTTTTATTTGTATACACTTGAATGTCCATATACACATAATATGTATATATGGTACTTTTTCTACATAAATTCTCCTGTTCGTGAAAGACATGCACTGTGAGTTCTAAAAAGAAATAAAAAATCATTTGTTATTTAAAGCAAATAGAAATACAGGAAAGTAGCTTCATAAATACTTCTTTATCTTTATAGATATTTAAAAGGGAGAGAGAGAAAGAGAGAGAGAGAGAGAGATTTGGCATGACATGAGCATTGTCATGTTCCTGCAAAAAGATCAAGGGATATTTAAAGACAGCAGTCAAGTCCTGAGTTTTATGTAAACACAACATTCATTGCATGACATTCTTCTTTTTGTAGCTGCATTAATCATATGTGCCTCTCATATTTTCATTTATTTAAATTTCCTTTTATTAATTTAAGAGGATCTTAAATTGCTAAACTTCTCTATTGTTAAGAGAGAAATTATGAAAACTCTGTGTGGTTTTCCTAGCTCTATACAAAGGCTGAAGCTGCAGTTAGAAGCTATTGAGGCTTAATGTGCAGTCTTCACACACAGATTTGCTGAAGGAGGCTTCACATACTGCATCTTGCATGAAAGGTGAAATTTATGCAACCATATTGATGTTTCCATTTAGCCAGGCATCCAAATTTATGTCTCTCTTTATTTCTCAAAGATTGTTTTAAGTCATTTGTAGAAGACAATATATTCAGTGTTGTAACTTTCTAACAAATTGAATTCTAGGAATTAATATAATAGAAATCTCTGCAAATGAGCTTTCAGGAATAACCAAAAATACTCTCTTCTAGTTCTTACAGCATGCTTATCTCTCTGGTAGGTGAATATATAATGCTAGGTACAACATCTGCTTCCCCACTGCTCCAGAGGATAGTATGGATGATTGTAAGGTAGATCTGTGCAAATTTATGAAACAAAACACTGATGGAAAACTAACATCTGAGTTACTATATGAATCAGATGGAGAACTTTTGTCATGACAGCTTTCCTTAGAGACTTTCATCATTTTGTTTTGTTCTCTGATTTCTATGCTTAGTCAATATTTGAAAATCAATTGAGAAACTTTGGGTTTCATTAATAAGATATGAGGCACCACCAAAATACTTTTGAAAAATAATTAGTTAGGGAATTAGACAGATATGAGCTCTTTAAGGGAAAACTGGAGATAATAGTTAAAAGAATAAAATATTTGCAAGTAAAGTACATAATTTAAAAAGAATAAATGTTTGCCAGTCAATGTACATCAATAGCATTGATAAAAACAGACTCTGAATGAGCCACATCCAGAAGAAGAAACAGCTGGTGTAATGAAACAGCAATGTAATAGACACCATTCAAAGTGAAAAGACATCTTCCAAAATATGAAAGCTGTGTCCAAAGAAAGAAAACAGAGGAAGAGTATAATCCCCAGCAAAATAAATGTTAAACCACAGCAAAGCAAGCCAAAAATATTAGTGGAAGCAACTTGCAGAAGCAATCAGAGCTAACAGTAAAGCCTTTTGTATATACATCAGAAGCAGCACATTTGGACAGTTAGCAGGATGAGAAGAAGCAGCAAAGGAAGATAAAGACATTATAGAACAGCAAAATGAATTATTTGCATTGGTTCCCGCTGCAGATGAGGTGGGAGTCTTTCACACTGGGGTCATTCTTTACACAGAATGAGTCTGTGCAAACTCCCAGACTGGAGTGTCAGAGATTTCAGAGCGAATCAGCACCGTGACAAAGCAGTAAAACAACGGATGATATTCATGCAAGGGCGTCAGAAGAATTCAAGTATGAGATTGTCGGTCAGTCAACTTTGATTGTGACAAACCAATTCAACACCACTCTCAGGATAACATGAAAGACAGATAGATAATGGGCACAAAAATAATAAGAGGAGTTTTCTGTGAAGCAGACTAAATGGCTAACACCTTTCCACTTGCAAAAGAGATGACTATAAGGGCAGCATGGTAAAGATACTCTAAAATTATCAGGATGCAAAAATTTTTCAAGAGTATAGGAACACCTTATTAGCCATCAGATAAAATACAGAAAAAGAAGTGGTTTCCTTTTTTTGTTTTGTTTTGTTTTGTTTTGTTCACACATCATGACATTGTGGAACTCCTTCCTGCAGGACAGATGCTGTGAAGGACAAAGAGGTGATTCCAACTTCCCTCCACCTTCCCCCCAGATTACTGGATGAGACAAATTAATGAAAATCAGATGCTTGGTTGGCTATTAAGAAGTGGCGGTCTATGTGCTGCCTCTGGCTTAGAAAGTACATAATTGCTAAATGTTGGAAGATGGAAAGATGGGAAGTCAGCAGCAGCTAAAGAGCAGACACTGAGAAGAACGGTACAGAATGAGCCCTCCCTTAATCGAGCCTGCTGCCAGAGATAAAACATTGTCAGAGATGTTGGTTCAGTCTGTGTTATATTTCATATGCTTTCACACTGTGAACCATTCTTTTTGTCTACTTAATTTTCCTCATTTCCAGGGATGCATACTTGTGTGATAGTTTTTCTCTTCTGACTGGGTGATTGGGCACAGCTTGGGCAGGAGAAATCTGTTAAACAATTTCATCTTTTTCTGTCTAGCATCAAAAATAATATGATTCAACAAACCCAACATCTGACTGCAGTTAATTTTTCCACAATATTTTGTGCTTGACTGTGTAAGCAGTTTAGCATTAGCAGTTCTTATTGCCTTAATGCATATTTGGCTGTGTGCTTCTATGTGGGAACAGGAAAAGCAGGTTAGTTCTCCCACCTATATTACTTGTGACTTGTAGAAAGAAGAATGTGATTTATTTTCTTTAGCCAGAACACAACGACACAAGGAAGATAAAGTGGTTTTCTCCTGTTTATGCAGGAAAATTTCAGCCAAGACGGAAACCAAATCCAGGATTTCTGAGTCCTGTTTCCTACCCTGACCATTGGAACATCCTCTGTAATCAATAAGACTATTCAAATTGTGAGGTATCTTCACCTCAGAACCCATTCAGTGTGTATTTTACCAGGACATGTCCGTTAAAAAAATGTTTTCCATGCTCTATCATCAAAAATTCCCTTTTGAGCATGGTTAACCCAGCCCGAGTTTTGGAAATAAGATTTAGGCCCTTCAGGGGATTGTCCTTCCCTAGTGTTGCTAATCCTGTGGTTTTTAGGGCATTTTTTTCATAAAAAGGAAATGTGTTTTGTTTTACTTCAGTGTTTACAAGTGTTTGTCTGGGAAATATAGGATTATAAAGGAACACATTTCAAGCACCACGCTGGGTGTGTTAGTGCTTTGTATTCTGCTACCACATCTGCACTTCCTTCATCTTGTGTTTCATAATGACCCAGACAAATAAGAATGCGATCACATTCACTAGAATTGTTTAATCATCAGTGGTCTGACCCTGAAAAAGACAAGGCACGTTAGCTTTCTGTCACACTGGATGGCAACTGAGGTTGTACAGCATCTGGCAGCATGTTCTCAGCACCTTGCAGAATTTTGTCTTTTAACTCCCACTCCACATCTATTTTCTTCAGTATACTGCAAACATAATTATAGTTAGCACAATCCGTACTTTCACTTTTAAGTAAAACGCCTGTACCCAGCAGGCAAAATAATAATTATGAGATGACATTGTGATGAATGATGACATCTCCAACAATGTGCTTGAGCCATAAATGGAAAGAGACAGTAAATTTTATCCTATTTTTTGAAATTACATGTGCTGCAAATCCACTTTTAATGACAATGGAATAACACATTTTTAAGCTACAAATCACAATAGGATTAATGCAATAATACACCAGTTTCTCTTGTCCTCAGCTCCAGTCCTGGCAGGGAGTTTCAAGACAATGCATAATAAAACACACATTGATTTGAGGGTGGTTCTCTGTGATAAGGCTGTTTTCAGCTGTAGCTCTTTGCAGTGTGGTTCATTTTAAGGAATAAAGAAAAGGAGGTAAAGCCAGGAAAATGGGTAAAGAAAGATAAAATGTGAAAAACAATGTGTTTGGGACACCCGTGTTGTGCTATCTGTACAATTGTACAGTCAGTCCATTGATTACAGTGGCATTTCTCTTGACTCAAATTTACACAAATGGAACAGCATCAGGCCTTCAGATAACAATGATTTATGTCCTTTTTGGCAGTCATAGCAGATAACAGTGTTAGATTAAGCCTTCTCCTGTTTAAACAAATTGATATTTGTGACATAAGATATTCTCTTGGAAATGACAGATACGACAATTTTGTACCAAAACTGATTTTAAGGACTTGCAAACAGTTATATGTGTAATTTTTTACACTGTTTTCTTTTCCAAAAAAAAATAATATTTTTTTTTCTTCTTCAGGGTTCAAACAGGACTCATTTTCTATTCCAAATACTGTATTGATTAAATAATTTGTAGATTGTTTGAAATGTTGTTGTTTTTCTGATAAGGTTTTCTGTCTGAATGCCAGCTTTTCAGTAAATGGAAATACTCAGTGAGAAGAACAAATTATTTCATAAAGACTTAAATAGAACTTCTATTAAAACATCACCCCCCACAAAACATCACATTTTGTCTCAAAATGTCTTTTTGAGACAAACATGAAATTTATCATCTATTCACCTGTTCATCCTTAGAACAGCTCTAAATCCATTCTCTTTTTAGATAATATTGACAACAGTTTCATGAAATTCCTAAACCCTCAGACAAAAATAAATGTCTTTTTACTTCACAGACTATCACACAACTTTCCTGGTGAGGAATCCCCTTTTAGGGTCACTTCTAAGGTTTATCATTCAGAAGATCCTGATCTCTGAAAGAAGAAAGAGAAGCCCCTACTAACTACCCTCCTTTCTTTCTGTACAGCTGACCTACATGGACCACCAGTACCAGAGCAGCACTATGTCTGAATTAACAGAGGGTTTGCCTGTATCACAGTCACAGAAATTCCTTTCTGGATTATGGAAAAAGTGGTTTCAGTGAATCTGCCTTGTCTGCTGAAGAAAAGTTCTAATGAAAAATTGATGAACACATTGAGCGCTAGTCTCTTCTCAATGAAATCCTTGTTCAAGCCAAACTTCCAATAATGTCAGTAGTGAACTTGAGTAAATTTAGAAGAGCAGTACCAGCTGAGGAATAACTGCAGCACCATTTTTGGAGAATGTCGTCTGTTTGCTCTTGCATTATAACATTCCTGAGCGTGGTAAACACTTGAGATTGCCACCACCAGCTATGCCAGCTGGCTTGCCTTCCTTCTTCTGTTCTGCAGGAAAATTCTGGCAAGTGAAATATTTTCAAAATGTGTTTCTGACACAGTGGTGGAAGACTTACAGCTATTGTTTGAAAGAGGCAAGAAAAAATAGCTATGTGTTCCCCTTGTTGGAAGAAATTGTATCTTAATGGAAAAGTTCTGGATTTTGACTCTGGAAGATAGGTGCGTTTTGAATCTTTGTAATGGAGACAGCCATGGCAGACTAGTTTTAGTGGAAATACTTGTTTTGATAAGTGAGGAAACACAACAATTACTAATGCATTTTACCACTTGAGACTCTCTTGACAAACATTCCGTTAGGATTATAATATAAATACATAACTGCTTTTCCTCATTTCAACATGCCACTTGTGAACAATTTTGTCATAACAAACCCCATCTTCCCTGCTTTTCATTTATCTCCCTAAAATAGAAATGGTCTTTTTCCATTTATCCTGCTAGAATAAACATCTATTAATTCTCCCAGGTCACAAAACCTTCAGCTTCTGAAGGTTAGAAATGTCTGCACAGTATGCAACTCTTTTGGTTTAGTTCTGCCTTGAATCAACTCAACAGAAAATGTCCAAATATTTGCCCGGTAATGGGAAAAATGAATGTAATTGATCCATGGCTCTTATGTACAACATCAAAGTACTTAGAGACAAGAAGCTATTGTAAGACAGTGACTAATAGCTGTATGAGGGGATTTCCATTAGCAGGCCCACAAGGAAGATGATTCTAATTTGTGAGTGTCTTGTGAAAAGTTAAAACTGTCATGAACTATACAAGGAGTTTTTCATAGAACCAAAGTCATGGAAAGAGGCATCACTTTTTATATATATGACCTTGGGATACCCCAATTAAGGTCAGATGAAATCATAAATTACTTAAATCCACTGAATCCTCCTGTAAAACCTCCCATAACACATTTCAGAGTCTTCTACGCCAAATCTTCCAAATAAGTGTATTTTTGATTGCTCTGTGGATAGCAATCATTGAACTGAGGTACCATGAAAAGTTTTAAAATCTCACGGGATGCAGTGATCCTATCCCTCATTCCAGAAAGTGAAATCTGACAGAAGTGTAGCAGCTCCCTGCACAGTGCTATCTGCGAAGCTGCGATAAGTGAACGCTTGAGGAACTTGCTATTCATATCTACACAACATATTTAAGATAAAAGAAAATAGAAATAAAAGACTGAGCATGGAGTAGATTCTACCACCCTTGTCTTTACTTTTACTTTTCATATAGTTTGTGAACAGTGAAAGTAAATACACAGCCCTGCCTAATCTCCATTTCAGTTGTATTTTCATAATATTGTCAGATGAAAGTTGCATTTCAAATTTATACTCTGGTTTAGGAAGTTTAGCTATTGTCAACTTCTGTTGAAATTATTTTCTTACACTCTGAGACATAATATTTCATCTCTACATTTGCAATCATACTTATGTATGCAAGGAACATACATACGTGCGTAAGACATTTCTTCCCATACATCACCAGAATATACACTACTACACCAGCTTCAGACATTTTTTCTCCACAGGCTAAACTGTCCGTCTCAGAAGTGCATAAATAGTGGAAGGGGAAAGAGACAGTAAGAGCATCTTTGCCCTTTCACAGTCTTTGTAGATTGCAAGTCCCAGAAGTCTTTCCCTGGTATCAATGTGAAAAGAGAGGTAAAGAGCAAATACATTAATGAATTTCCTCTTTTGCACTGCATTCCAGTGAGGCTGCCTGGTAGGAGGGAAAGGAGATAGCTTGTTCCCCGAAAAGGCACATCACAAATTCTTTCCCATTTTTGCCAAAGACTTGTACTATAAAGGACTGCATTTTTTATGAGACAGAGTGCTTTGGATGCTCTCCCTGATGTGGTTCAGCTTACTTGCTGCCTCTTATTTAAGCCCATGCCTTAATGGTATAATTTAACCTTAAATTATAGGCATATTTTACTCTTGTTTTATATGCAGAGATTCCTTTGATGTAAATGGTGCCCTGTGCAAAGATGCAGGGTTTATCATGGCCCTTTGAATACATGTGACATGGCAATTTGTCCAAGACATATTCTCATGCAAGAAGAATGGGATCCCATGGTGGGAAAATCTAGGGCCAAACACTGTGCTGAACTGACGCAATAGGATTGAACACAGTGTGAAATTATGGCAAAATCCGATGTATTAGCTGCTTGGTGCCACTGTTTTCTTCATCCACCCACTATTCTTTTATTGTTACTGATGGAGAGTGCATATTGAATTGTCCTAAGAAACCTAACTCTTGTTGAAAGGGGAAGAAAGGAAGGTGATCTCAAGGGACTAAGTGACCATGTTAATTGGATACATGCGGACAGAATCCAGTCCAAAGCTCACGGAAAAATGTAGAAGTAATCCTGAAGACTTTGGGATGATCCCCACTATGAAATTTTAGGATTGGGATCTTTAAACAGTCAGTGAGCACAGAAGCCCCTCATACCAGATAAAAAGGCATGATGCAGTTTTGCAATTGAGCATGTTCTTCTTTTCAATCAAAGTGTCTCTAGGCTCTTTTTATCTTTCTTTCCTTTTTCTTCTTTTTCCTTTTTTTTTTCCCCATTCATTCTCTCTTAATAAGGCAAGTTTTGCTGACCTTTAGATGGCCTCTCATAAGAGACTCCATTAAAGAATAAAGTTCTAAGTCCCAACTCATCTCCTGCAGACCTAAATAAAAAAATATAAACATTTTACAACAGAGATGTAAAACTTCCCACATCTTATGCAGGCAGCTATTTCATCAGTGTTGTTCTAGCCCTTTGGCTATAAGAGTGGTCAGATCTCCTTTGCAACCTCTCCATGGGGTCTTAATCTCTAGATGCATATAAATTACATAAATTCTTTTAGCACAAGACAGGATAATGCAGTGGAAGACAGGAGGAATTGGTTTGGAAATTCTGGAGTTTATGAAAGGCATGCGAGATAAGAAAATGTCAAGGAAAACAGATCATGGGCAGAAGCAGATGTTTAGCTTATGGTCACATCTTTGATCCTCTCTTTGCATCTCTCTTACATGATGTGTATACAGAGACAGTATAGAGCCTGCATTGCTAGTGTGCAGAAGGGGCATCATGAATTCACAGAAAGATGAATCTATAAGAGGATTGAAGGGGGTCAGAGTCAGCATTTGCACTGTTTTCTCATGAGAAAGTAGGCCAAATGTCAGTTAAAGTGAAATCACTACACAGCCTCTAGCCCACATGTATAGCTATCCAAATGAATCTGAGTCAATAGCACCACTAACCTTGAGAAAAAATTTCTGTGTGGTTGAAAGAGTCACTAGGAACAATACCTGTACCAGAGCCTAGGATGACTCCACAGTAAAAATCTAGCTGAAGGACTTGATTCTGTAGCTATGCAATGTGGTCGGATGATTTATATCAGGATGAAGATCTGGCTTTAAACAGGCAGAGGGAGAGAATTTTGAATATAAACAACATAAACATTTAAAATTAGTTCAGACCTTTGTTAGAATAGCAATACTTAAAGTGCTGCAGGAAGCATGTGAATCTACTTGTACCTGTGCAACAACTTTCTGGCTAATGTCTCCAGTATCTCACAGGTACTGAAGCTTGCCAGCTGTGTGTTTCTGCAGCTGCTTTTTATTGAAAGACACAATAAACACTGCAGTCGTGTAAATCCTCTATAAATAGCTGCAGCAAAAGCCATCCCTGCACCCTGTTCAAAGTTAAACACCATACTAACTCCCTCACCCCTCTCGATTGGCTTGTAAATTGAGTATAATACTAATAGCTACCCTTTTCTAAGTGCTTTGAGATCTTCTAATGAGAGGTACTATTTACTAGTGAAGTCCAAAGCATTAAAAATAGTTGCTTTTTTATTTCTGTTCATTTCTGAGACATCATTTCCAATCCACCTCCATTGTTCCCAGCAAGGAACTAAAATAATTAACAGCAGACAGCCTATTAAGAAATGGAAAGTGTTTTGGTTACTTGCTATTTGTGGATATGCATTGTTACAGAATGGGAGCAGCCAACTGCAGTTGGGAAAAATTCTGCTCAGCACAGACTTTTTATCTCTAGTGTTTACCAGATTCTGAATCTGAAAAAATCAGGGATTGTCCAACTTTTTCAGTTTTCAATGTCCAAAATTATGTAGTGACCACGAATAAACTGCCTAAATAAATTCCATTTAAGTATCATAAATATTTTTTTTCCATTTCCAACCATTTTTTTCTTCCAGATTCTCCACCCCCAACCCCTCACTATAGCCCATGCAGCCTTTTAGTTCTCTCCAGAACTTTTTAGTGCAATCACTTGTAAGGGGGTGGAGAGTGCTCTGACGCAGGACACAAAAAACCACAGAAATATCAACTGATTGACTTTTTTTTTAACCGTAAAAATAAAGTAAAATTAAAAAAATAAAAGTAAAAGAAAAGCCTGTGTTGTCTTATACACAAAACACATGTAAGACTTGTCTATGTGTGCTGAGGCAGTCTCACAATGAGGCTTTTCAGCCAGACACTATGGCATGGAGGAAGGACTCTACTGAAGGCTGCAGCGAAAGCACTCAAATGGCTGTGGACAAGAAGACAAATAATTTTGCCTCCAATGTCTTACAGGTTAAGATATGATAATGAATGAAAGAAATAGCTCTTTACTCGGACCTCACTTTGAATTTTTTTGCTTTTATTTCAGACCTGAAGAAGAGCTCCTGTGCTTGGAGGTTCTCATTTTTTCTGATTGTAATAGTTGTTCCAACTGAGGATGCTTTTTTGACTCAGATATTTCCTACTTTTGTGTTGACAGAAAACTTATCGTTGCAAGGGACACAGCTCTCTTCATCTCTGAGTGCTCTCTCTGAGGTGCAGCTGGATCCAAGACGGGAGTCAGAAGACTCCTTGGAGCCCATGGTTCAGCCCTGGGCAGTGTATGTTAGGGACAGAAATAGCCAGGGTAGATTCTTCATGCTGCTGGGTAGGGGGTTTACTTAAGAGGAAAGCCATGGCTTTGGGAAGAGGACAATATTTTGGCATGGATATCTAGAAGGCCTGAGAGGGATAGACTGTCTTCAGAAGACTTCTCAGGGGAGAGATAGGAGGATGGCTGTAATGCTTGATATTCTGGGACCCATACCATCCTGCCCACAGCGGAAAAGGCTCTGTTCACCACCACTACCAAACTTCAGACCAGAAGTTTTTAAGTTTAAAGTTTAACTAAAGTATTTTTTTAGTACAGGCTTTATGTAATTCTGGGATATCATTTTGTTTGTGGTCTAGACAAGGCAATGCCTGAGCGCTCAGCTTGCCTCAGCTTTGCTGTTGCTCTTTGCATATCTCAACACTGGGTTCGGGCAAATATAACTAATGATGTCAAATGGGGACAAAGAAGTATGGCAAGCATGTAGCACAGAGTCCATATTGTCTGCACAAAGAATGTTTTCCATGAGGTACCAGCTGCTGCTTTTAATTAAAAAACCTAACTAAGTGGATTCCTACACAGCCTGTGAGGAGCAGCTTCACAGATACTCCAGCAGTTAATCACATGCTAACAACGCTGATAAGCATGAAGGTCTCTGGGACTGAGGAGCTAGGGGTTGGGAGAGTTATTATAAAAATAACTGTTAACTTTTCTCCCACAGGTTTGGCAGTCAGGAAATGGCTTGCACCACTAGTTAGAGACAGAGGGTTTCTGTTTGCTTGCTGCATGACTGTGACACTGTATAGCCTATCCAGCAATGCTTTGT
This sequence comes from Anser brachyrhynchus, assembly GCF_964034855.1. Lineage (NCBI taxonomy): Eukaryota > Metazoa > Chordata > Aves > Anseriformes > Anatidae > Anser > Anser brachyrhynchus. Next base: position 30,146,813 of record NC_137696.1, read on the forward strand.
GAGTGCTCCTCAGCCCGGAGCAACCTGTGACTTCAGGCCACCCCAGCCCTGCTGGAGATGTTTGCTCTCCTCACTGATTTTGCCTTTGGACTCTCTCCTGGAGTAGTTAACAAGGCAACCAACTGAGTTTGCCTGTCTGCTGGGAACAGTTTGGAGACCACTAGCTCATTTAATGAGAAGTATTAATAACGACTACGGTGACACATTTTTTTTTTTCAGATAGCTTTTGGGGATGATGACTTGATCAAGGATTAATGTTATTTATTCAAGTGACAAGATCAAGGTATGAGATACATAGTTATTTTTTTTCAATTTTTTTTTTCTCTCAATTTCATTCTTTAGATCATTAATTACAAAGTAGGAAGATTTTCAAACTGTACTGTATATTCTTGCAAGACAGAATCCCCTCCCTCTTGCATTTTTCCTGTTCTATTTCTGGCTTGCATGTTGTAGAGGATGATTTCTCCCTTATGAAAAATAGTAAATGAGTTGTAAAAGAATGCATTGAGATTTTTTAGGAATTGAATATACTTCACACGCCTACTGAGTGATGTGCATGAAAATCCATGTACTGTACATGGTGCATAAGAAGGCTATTTTGTAAGATTTTTTTTTTAAATGAACTGTGCCTAGAATACTAAAATTGAAACCTTGCTCTGGGTGGTCTTTATTTTTGGCTGAAGCCTCCTAATAGTTCCATAAATATTAATTTATGAAGAACTCAGAACACAAGTTAATGTAGAACTGACCACTTTCTTGGTGTTCTCATATTACTTAAACTGTATTATTATTATTTGCTTATAGAACAGTGGGAATACTGTTAAAAAATTAAATGGGACTTTTATCATTGAAAAAGTTTGTGGTTTGCTTATTTGGATCAAAAAAAAAAATCAACTGAGCACATGCAAATAACTTCAGAAATAAAGTGCAACAGTACTAGTTTTGACACCAGCCCCATTTGTTTCCTCTGAAATGTTTTGCCAGTCCAGCAGCCAGATATTTCAAGAACAGCCTCGCAAGGGAAGATTAAATGTGTGTGTTTTTATAAAACAATGACATCTTGTTTTCAAAGCCCTGCAAGCTTAAAATGGATATTAGAGCAGTCACATATAAACTGCAGTTCCCAAGGACAACTGTTTAGCTTAAGTGCCATTTAATGTTCTCCTAAATGGTTCCGCTGTTTAGTGTGCAATATATCTTCTAGATTAGACCTTTAATCCTTTACATTGTGCTTGCTGTGTCAAAGAGGGCTTCGTGCCAACTTCTTCCTATTGGTGGGTCTCTTTCTCTTTCTTTTAACAGGCACATGAAGAACATCAAGGTCTTATGTTTTGCCTCTTTGAATCCAAACAAGAAATCCAGTTAAAAGTTTTGTGAACAAAAATCTTTAAACAGTTTAATGTGTTTCCTCCTCTTTCTGCTTTAATTTTAGAGCTCTCATGAACACAAAGAAGAGCAAGAAAGACCAAAAATAGAACATAAAGTACTGCTTTTTAATAAACGAGAAAAAAATGATACAGGTTAGCTGGGTACATATAACTTTAATGGGGACTTCAGAGGGCTACAACTTTCATGCCTCAATACCATAAAATGAAGAGAACACAACTCCACTATGACTGTGATACACAAAGCAGAGAAATCTAGTACACCTTGTTAAAGCAGAGCAGGATACAAACATAAGCTCAATTTGGGGGCACATCACTTTTTGCTGAGCTGGCAGTTGAGTGGACTAACCAGAAGACCCTCATTATTGATGGACCTTAAGTGTAAGTACTGCTTTGTGGCATAAGTAAATAGTGGGTTTCCGGAAGCTAGCTCTGAATTTCTTAGTCTTGGCTATGCTTGCATTTGCTCCTGAGAGGAAAATAAATTTGCCCTGTATGGCCTAAAAAGCAAAAACATCTGCTGGTATTATGAGCAGCCCTATTGTCCAAGTCCAGCAGCAGGGAGGTCTGCACTTGTTCAATTCTGCTTTTCTGCTAAGCATCGTGAAAGCCTACAGGGATCATTATCAAAACTCCCCAGGGCAGCAGGGGAATGAATTCACTGATCCAACAGGTAGCTGAAAAAGGCCACCCCAATGTCCTGGCTAGTAGTACAATATGCTATGTACCACACAGGGGACCTACAACCGGGAACAAGCTTGGTACAATTGCTCCAAAGCCAATGATGGAGAGCAGCCATGGGCTAAGGGAGGAACTCTGCTTCTGGGAAGGTTAGCTGTGGTAGCTGGCAGCTGGAGGAGGACATGAAAAGCTAGACTCAGTGGGTGGTGAGGAGGAAAAACTGATGGTGCCGACTGAACATTTGGTTAGAAGAAATCCCACCTCGCTTGGCCTGATTCAGTAACCTGAACATCTGCCTTAAGGAAAGACTTGAGTTCCCTTGGCTATTCTGACTCACTGTAGTTGATTCATTAGTTGAAAAATAGCTGTGCTCAAATACCTGAGGCCAAGGTAGCTTATTGCTATCACATCTGTTATCCCGAACTGTTATCTACAAGCATATGAGTTTGCTTTGTTAATCTGGGGCACTGAGAAAATAAAAGAAATACATTTCACTTTTTTAAAAAATTATTTTTTAGCTTGCACTTTTGTTATTTATATAAGAATTTATGAGTAAGAAAAACATGTCATATTTGAGTCCAGATGTACACACACCCAAAAGCAGAAGTTTGTCCTAAAATTTCCATCATCAGATGTTATTCATATTTGGACTTGAACATTAATAGAACACAAAACAAAATGTCAACTGTCTGAAAAGAAATGGAGTCTAAGTAGTGCTGACTAGGAAAGCAAACAGACATAACCCTTTCTGTAAGTGTGAGACTTCCAGATTCCTATACCATCTGATGTTTCTGCCAGCAGTGAAGAGGAATCCATTTGACCCTCAGGTTTCCTTGTGGCCCCTTAAATTTCTTTGTTGCAGGAATAGGAGGGAAAAGTACCATAGGCTGTATTTGTATGATCCCATTCACTTACTACTAGTAGTTTGGCTTTACCAAATAGTGAATGTTTTCCAGACCTCCCTGGCAGGCCTATAAGGAAAGGCCTTCCAAAATGAAGCCTTTTCATTCAGATCCAATCCTCAGAGACTGAACCCTGTGCCATCAGCTCTCTCCCAGAGTAATTTTCATCCTCTATGTGAAAATATTTCAATTAATCTAGTTATATTTTTGTCAGAATCTACTGATTTCTTTTTTCAATACTGCATTTTTGTAAAGATGTCCATGGAAGACTGCTTATAATTGTTGATGTGGTAGATCTATCAAAAAGTGAACATGTAATGGTTGAGTTTGTTAACAGAATAAGCTCTTGTGTCCACAGAAAGATGCACATCTTCTTGCAGCCACGAAATAATTGCAGACCAAGGGTTAGATATGTTAACTCTAGTGTCCTACTCAATTGAATGCTTGTAGATAGGGTCATTGATCTCTAGCTGTAAGTATACACAGCTCCTCTAGTGACAAGGGACTGTAATGAAAGTAGACCTGTCAGGAACGGTGAGACAGGATAAAGCATGCCAGTCTCACTCTGGACAAAGATTTTACTTACCCTTTAAAAAAGATCTTAATGAAGAGACTCCACATTCCCTTTAGGCAATCTTTTCCTGCACTTGACATCTTTCAATGAAATTGCCACGCAGAAAACATTACTCTAATCTTTCTTACCACAGTCTTTCTTGCTCCCACTTGAACACATCATTTTATTTTTTTTTGTCCTATCTGCCTTGCATGTGGGGATTAGCTTGTTCCCTTCCTCTTTGCAACAACCTTTCATACCCTTGAACACTGTTTATCACATCTCCACTCAGTCTTTCTTCCCTGTGCTAACAGACGGAGGAAATCTTCAGTTAACAGGAAGATGGTGTAGCTGCCTTCCTATCAGCCCACCCTCGTCTTCATGGAGATAAGCAGGATTTGGAGTGCTGGTGAATTCTGACGAGCGCAACAGCCCCTTGAGGGACATTATGAGATAAAGCAGCTCTGAAGCAGTTCTAATTTGTCTTGAGGATATAACTGTATAGTGGTCATAATCAGAGTTGGGGGCATATAAAGATAGCTGGGCTATTCCTTCTGTGCCTCTGATTTGTGCCAAACACAGCTCAGGCAGTCCGTAGTATTTATCCACAGTAAGGTAGTGATTTGACATATTTTGCCCAAAGAAGTATTCATGATATCCAGGGACATTAGCTGTGAGATACCAACCAGACTGATAGCTTTCACATTTTTCTTGCAGGTTATTTAAGTATTCCATTAACTTTTCTGTCATATCTATAGGATGACCCACATTTTTCTTTTACAGAAAAATAGCAATATATAAATTATTTTTCATTTTTTGACAAAGGCAAATTGAGACTAATGTCAAAAGACATCTAACTTGACAGATTTTTAATTCAATAACAGCAAATTTATGGATGATGTAAAATTGGTACTTATGTTAGGAAAGATGCATATTAAGGAGAGAATATTGATGTCTTTTTTTAGATTTTTTTTTCTGAAAATATTATTTAAAGATTTTGGGCTAAACTCAGTAATGCATCTTGGCTTCTTTGTGCAGCTCTAGTGATGCAAAAGACCTACAAACCAGTTTAATTGCTTGGTTAACCTCAGTTTATTACTTCTTTGTGCTGCTGCAGCAGTGAAAATAGGCAGGCCATATCAGGTTTTCAATCTCTTATTAATCAAAGGTATCCAACTGCCTCCTACTACAGCATTTTGTGTGCTCTAGAATACACCTTAATCGTCATCTTTGTCACCTATATTTTTATATATATATATATTTAATTTATAGTAAGATTCAACCTTTAAAATTTTTCACAGTGCTGGAGGCTTTCATTTTATATACTGGTGTGTATAATGGAGAAAGACTTCAAAAGAGCACACAACCTATGTCTGAGAAAGCCTTTCAGATGGCATTGTTCATTAAAAGAGCATATTTAAAAGTCATTTCAGAAGATGAGTGTAGAAAACCACCCACTAAGCACTTGATTTTTTATATATGTATGAAGGCATGACAGTACTGCTCCTTAAAGAGAGAGAGAGAGAAAAAAAGATTTCAAAGATAATCTTCCTTATTGAATAGGCTTCCCATCAGCTATAAAAAATAAAAAGGACAGATGCACCAGATGTAAGGACGGATCCATGTTAGTGGTAAGCCATAACAGAAAAACACATTCGTCTGAAACACACCACTGTGTGCATGCTGAGGCCTAGAAGACTGTGGATGTCTATGCTTTCTTCCTATGCACAGCTGCAAAGATAACCCAGATAAAATGCAAAGATAAGTCTACTGTTCAAGGGCTCCAAGGGGAATTCCTTGGAACAGTTCTGTTCTTTCAATTCTTATTAAGGTTTACATCTCCATTTCAGTTGATGACCAACTCGCTAGCAGGGTCAACTGCTGGCATAAATCCCGTCAGAAATTATAATGTTAACTTGACAGTATCTTCCTCATAGTGAGAGAGCATGTTGGGGCTTTACAGTGAGTTTGTTTGGATTGTTTTCCTTTTTTTTTTTTTTTTTCTGCCCTTATACTGCACGAAAAAGTGTAAGGGCAGAATTCTCCCATTCTTACTTTCACCTGCTTAAATTCTTGTGACAATGATATATTTTTATGATGCACTAAAATAATAAGGACAATGATATGATACCCTCAAGCAAAAAAAGTTTTGAGGAAGAAGTACAGCTACATAGCCCTCTATCCAAAGCTTACTGAAGTCAGTGGGAGGTTTTTCCATAATTTTTAACAGACTTTGGATCTGGCCTTGAATTATTTATTAATGAATAAACCAGGCGATGCACTTTCTCCAGTTTAGACAAACCTTCTGAATCTGCCAATTAGAAATTTAACAGGGGTGGTACCTTCTGGTTTCTTTCAGTAACCACTGTTCTTACAAATAAAGGCTAGCACTTTTCCAGTCTGTAGCACTTATAAAATTATCACAGCTTAAACTGAGTGTCACATTAAAAACAGTTTTCAGGTCACCTGAGCTATAGTGATAGATGTCTTTGGAGATCGCTTCTGCCAAGTTGTGCTTCTCTAGATTCTACTTCTGTGCCTGACGACTTGCAGTGAGTGCTTGGAAAATGCTTGCTAGACTTCTCCAACTGTGTAAGGGTTTCTAATGATTTCTTAGGAGAGACTACACTTTGGGCTAAGCAGTTCAAGAGAGCCCAAGGAAAAAAACTGGCAGGGAAGTTGTCTGAGCTTTGAATGGAGCAGCCCATGAAGACAAGGTCCATTGAAGTAAGAGCAAAGAATAGAGCTTTTTGAGTGCTACTGGGCAGAACATTATTTCTGTAAAAGTGGGGTTCTAACAGCTTTAGATTTTTTTTTTTTTTTTAAAAGGAGTGCCTCCCTCAGGCTTCTGATGGAAGTACCTATATGTTTGTAATCTGAGAAGTGCATATTTCAGCCTTACTGTTGCCTCCTGTGAAAGAAACAGAAGCTAAGTCCACACAGAGACTGAAGACCTGATTTTTCTGTCAGTAACATTAATTTAACTGGGGCTCATACTGCAAGAGAAGCATGTTCAACTTGGAAAAAGATGGTGGAAGTGAGAAGAGAATTAGATTTGATATTTTCCAAGAGCAGAATGTTTGATATCTGAAAGTATGCCACAGAAGGAGTGCTTGCTGTTAGATACTTTATATTAGGTATAAATTTTTCCTCTTTGAAATATGAGAGCCTATTAAAAGTCAGCTTTAAAAACTGTTTTGATTATCTTAGTGTGTCCAATAGTTTTATCATATTCTGCTGTTATTCTAACAAAGATTAAGTAGCCCATTATTCCACACATGAATGCTTTGAAGAGCTTTGGACTGTAGCATCTGTGGAATTACTAGGTGTTGCCATGAAAAGCCATGGATGGAGGAGTCTGTCAGTATATGAAAGCTATGCATGCATATTCTTCATGAATAAGTATATCAGCAGGAGTAAAAGAAGGGCTCAAATGGAAAGAAGCAGGAAGCCAAGAGAATTCCTTTTCATGTGTTAGATATTCAAATACATTTGGACTGAAATGGTTCTTTTTTTCCAAATTAATTACCTCTGCTTGGCCTGAAATCCTTCAGTGAAATTATTCATGCTGAGGCAAAGCATTTGCCATTGAACTGTTTAGCAAAATCATGCAGCTAGTCCAGAAACCATTCTCAATAGCCTCATGATAGTTTTGCACCCTTGTTACCAGTCATCACACTCACTTGAAAGAGAATGGGAGCTCCATTTTCTCCTGCTTGACCAGAGCAAAACAGAGAGCTTATGAGTAATGCTTCATCAGTTCAAAGAGGAACTAGTCCTCTTAGAGGAAATAATCATCTTAGGGCTACTAAGATGATGAGAGGACTGGAGCACCTGCTGTACGAGGACAGCCTGAGAGAGCTGGGCCTGTTTAGCCTGGAAAAGAGAAGACTGAGGGGAGATCTCATTAATGTATATACATTTGTGAGGGGAGGGTATCAAGAGGATGGAGCCGGTCTCTTTTCAGTTGTGCCCAGCGACAGGTAAGAGGCACTGGGCACAAACTGAAGCCCAGGAGGTTCTGGCTCAATATGAGGGGGCACTTCTTTACTGTGAGAGCAACAGACCACTGGGACAGGTTGCCCACAGAGGTTGTGGAGTCTCCTTCTCTGGAGATGTCCAAAACCTGTCTGGATGCCATCCTGCACAGTATGTTCTAGGTGATCCTGCTCGGCAGGGAGGTTGGACTGGGTGATCTTCAGAGGTCCCTTCCAACCTCGCTCATTCTGTGATTCTGTGAGGAAAAAAAAAAAGACAGTAAAAGAATCATTACAGGAGGATATCCTCTCCACATTGTTGGCCACAATCTCTTTAGTGCCTGGAGCATTTGCTTTTCTGTCTGGCTCACAATACTTAGAAAGCTAAGGTGCAGTGCACAGAACAACCCTTTTCCATAAAAGCCAAGCAACTGCAGAACATTCTAGACACTCCAATGAATAAGATTGTGCAGAAGGGAAGTATTTGAGGCATATGATGAGCAGTGGTTTTTTTTTTTTGTTGTTTGTTTTTTTTTTTGACAGACAAATCTGGGATTTTTCTGAACATGAGCTGAAATCTCAACTCCAAATATTCTCAAGTTTGGAGGTAAGCCTGAATTCAAGTCCAGATGTGCATAGGGTGCTTTATCTTACCTCTTACTGTAAACAACTGACTGGAAAAAGAAAATTCGTTAATCTAAAAGTACCCAAACTTTTACAGTTGGCTCAACTAGACTTCTCCATTAACCCTCTCTCATTTGGGCAACTTTTCAGATGCTGAGTTGCACTCTTTTTCCAATCTGCATGTTTGAGCTGGATTTCAGAATTTTCTTCCCTGCTCAAGCCCCTCTTGTCAGGTTTCCAATTAGTATTGCTTGTTCTCAGGTAATGTCAGCCTTTCTCTGAAATTTGTGTTACTGTCTCAGTTGGGTCGCGGTAGGTCAATAAAAGAATGCAAACAAAATGTGCCTTGCCTTGATCCCTCATCATCTTTTCCAAAGGGAGGTAATGAGGTTATTCTGAAGGCTGTTCATCATTCCTCTGGTGGTCCAGCCACTTCACTTAGTTTATGATTTGCTGCCAGCAAAGCTATATCAGTACAACCTGCAGCGTTGCTCTTGGGTTGACAGTGACATACCATTCCCTGTGGGACAGCAATATTCACTGCAAGGCATGCACTGGCTTAGCAAACCTGATGAAGATAAAACATTACCAGTTGGTCAAGGTATTAAATTAAATGACAGTAAATGGAAATAAAACTTCCATTCAAAGTTGGTGTAAGAATTCATGAAGCATTAATATATATATATATTTGCAGATCGTCAAATTATTTAATATTGTAACATGATTTTATTGGTTTCAAAGGAAACATCTTGTGAATCAGGTAAGACCTTTTTAATGACTGTCCAATGTATTTGAAGGAAATCACAACAGAGCTGGAATCCATTTTTTCTTATTAATATTCTGTCCATGCACACAGACTCTCTTCTATTGTGGATGTCTGTCAATAGGACTAAGCAGAAGTCCTTACTCATGAAACATTATGGGAGGTAATGTAAAGAAAATGCCTTACACAGCTGCACATTGATGGAACTTGGATTCTTTTTTTCTGTGTTGCAATATTACAAATTATGGATTTTATTGAAGATTTTTTTAAAAAACAAACTCTAGACCTTGTGTTCTGATGTTCTTCATAACTTTTATGTACTTTTGATAATGAACATATAAGTGCAAACCACACAAATTCCTGTTCCTGATGGTTTTAAAGCCCCACCTCAGTGCAAAATACAGCTGAGAAAACAGTTCAAGAAAAATCTGGCACCCAACTGATCATAACAAGTTCAAGTGTCATTAACTAAGCCTAAATTTTGGGGTAGGATAGATAGGTCCCTAAGCCTAACTCTACACCTAACTATGCCTAACTATGCTCTATGCCCTAAGCCTAACTTCAGCTCATGCGTCCAGATCTCCATTAGTAAAGTTTAGTCAGTTTAACTGCTCTGGAACTGAAACATAGGCATTTGGATTCCAAATACAATTTTAGTCAAAATTTTACAGTTCATATTAATACCTCTTCTGAAAGAGATTTTTTAAATTATGCATATAAACCCTGTAGACTGCATGGTCAAAATGCAAAAAGTTTTCTACTTCTGTATTCAGAAATAGCCTTGACATAAATAGGTGAGAGAGGGAAGAAGGGATTTTACTGCCCACAATACTATTGTGTGGCATGGGAATGGGAGCCCAAGTTAATGGACACAGCATAAAATTCTGCACTTCTTCTCCCTATAAGTCTACACTTGTATGTCCTGTGAGCACATGCGTGTGTGTGTATATGTGCTGACAACACAACTAACTGGAGGTATTTGAAAAAGTTTATGGAGAAAAAGAATACTCTATCTCTGCTGTAAATGTAAATGTAATTTACATTTTTATGGGAAGAATGCCCAGTGATATGCTGTGCATAGCTTAATGAATTGATGATGAACTCACCAATGGGTGTTCTCCCAACTTCATGGCCCCTAATTGTACTTAGCACCCATAGTGGAAAACATGATACACTTAATCAAAGAAACACAAGGCTTCTGCATTTCCACAGAGGGCTCCTGGCTGTACTGGTCAAACTACTTCCAGAGTTGTCAGCAGTTGCAGAGCTCTTTTATATGTTGAAAATATGAACACACACCATTTCAGACAGCATTTGTGCTAGCAGTGGATTTTTTAAATAGAAATAATTAGTTTTGCTGGCTATGGTTGTTAACATCTGGCATAAATTTGCCCCAGTGAACCCTATTTTTAAAAAACAAAGCATCCGAATTGAGGTTCCAGATTATACTAGTTACTGATCTTTGCAAGCCTAATCCATTCTTATGAACAACGCCTCTGTGGTGTTTTCTTCCCCAAAGGATATAATGTGGGTGCAACCCAAGCTTTATTGTGCTTAATCTGAACCAGAAGTCTGAGCTGATTATTTTAAAAGGCATGCTGTTTCTTAAAAGTGATTTTCTTCCTGCCTTCATGCTGTGCTGATAAGAAGTTATAAGTGGATGTCTTTAATGGAGTGGTACAGAAGAAGGCAGTGTGTGTCTGGGGGGCTACCCAGCCCAAGGTGAAGCCAGTTGATGTAGCAGCAGTAAAGGCTTTAAAAACATACCCTTTTTACCTTGAAATATACACATTACAGCTTTTAATTTCTGGAAACAATGCATGTTGGACGAAATTATGCCTGGTTTATAAAGGTGCTAAATAAGGGCAGAGGGAAAGACTTTGCACCCTTTCAGCACAAAGACCTGGGGTCTGTAGTGCTGTTGACAATGTGTGAGGCCAAAGCACAGAGAGGACAGGGGTCAAGAGATGTCCCCTGCACCCTTTCAAAGGATGCCTCTGCCCAGCACGCCCGTGTAGCTGCCATCAAATTATCCTCACACCTCTATCTTTCTGCCAGTGGCCCCACTGGTGCAGCAGAGCACCCAGGTCCAAGCAGGTCTAAGCCCCTCACGGTGCTGCAGTTGCAGCCATAACTAGTGGCCCTGCACACTGATTGTTTCAGATTCTGAGTTTACCTCTGAGTTGCTGCCCTGTAATAAATAATGTGGTAGCTAATACATAGGCAGATCTTTGGTCAGTGCTGGATATGAGACAGCAAACTCCAGCAGTAAGAGAGCTGGCTTTTAGGCGGCTTTTAGGTACATTCCTGGGTAATTCCAGACTCCTGTAAACCCAGTCGTGTTTGTGTTGCTGCAGTGAATGGTCCTGCATATTGATCTCCCTGTAATCAGTTCTCTCTTGCAGACAAATATAGCTACTATAAAACCTAATTAGGTGTTTTTAGTGTTTAAATATATTTTCCAGTAATGATGTGCCCTCTTCCAACATACAATATTTGCAAGCCATAAAAATATCTTTTTGGTGATAAAAATGCCATTTCACATAATACTCTTATTTTTTAACTAGCAAAAGCAGACAGAAAAATCTTCACAAACACTGGATTGCCAGGCTCCCTCCATTAACAGCAACTAATTTTACCCCATGTCAGAAACAAGATAAGTAGGGAGGTACTAAAGTAATTTTCATCAGCTGTTTCAGAAACCATTATTGATTCTCAACTCAGTAATCAGGTCTGTTTCTGTTTCTAATCCAATAACATGCATAAGTGATAAGTTTGTAGATATCAGGTAATGTGTTAAATTCCTGGTGTCCCGCAGCTTCAAGCTCAAATATCCTAAGTGGCTTTAATGCATCTTGATTATGCCTTCATTATATCCTGATGTCATAATTTTAGCGATTAAGGAGTTGGACTGAAATCACAATATTGAAATCACATATGCACCACATGTGCATGTCTCTCCCCACGGACTTATGATCCTTATAATACCTTCAACAATGTCAAATGAAAATTATAATTATGTCTTCAAAGATGTTACATTTATATATTCATGGGAATTAGACAGGAGGATGTGAAGTATCAGCCAGCATAGTCTCAAATTCATCATTAAATTATTATTTTTAATTATTTTTCTTGCTAAGTCATCTCTGTAATAATCTTTTTTCATCCTTCTTTTGTGCTCAGTTTTATTGCAAACAGCTCCAAATTGCAAGGAAACTGGTAACAGATCTTTACTTCTTGTGTCCGGCTAGTTGAAGACAGGAATTAAGATAACCAAACTTAATCAAGTCTGATTTATCCACAGTTATACAGTTTCTGTTAGTTCTCCTAATATCTTTCTTTTTAACCCTTGGGATATATAAAAACAAACCTTATAAGGAGAACAGAAAGCTAACACTGTCCTTTATAACCTCAGACCAAATTTTCAATGATTAGCCAGCTTTAAGCAGAGCCAGATGAGAGCTCCCTGTTGTCTGTTAGACATGTCCTTGGTATGTTAGGAAAATACAGTCCTGTTACTTTAGAAACAGAAGCCAACAACAAACAGTGAATGGAGGTGGCCAAGAAAAGTGACAGTGTTAAATGGCTGTGTCATAGCTGGCAGAGAACCAGGTGAAATTATCCAGGCCCTAGATAGCTGAGATCGAATATGTTCTCAAGCAAGTTGCAAAGCAAGAGGAAATTCCAGTAAATCATTTACTTAATGAGAACAATGTGCAACAGATCTTTTTTCTCTCCTACAAAGTTAATATTAGTATTCTGTTATCATCATTTTTCTTCTTCCTGTTTGCTAAGTTACCACATGAGATGCCAGTAGGGTCTGGCATTGTTTGGGGTCTGATACTACTCATAACTGCATGAATTGGGAGCAATTGCTGGACCCAGCAACTTATTTCTTCTTGAAACAATTCCCTGCTGAGCTGTGGCCAATGTGTCTACCTTACTCCTGTTAGCTTCCCTGGTCAGAAGAGTAGGAACCCAGATTTTCAGAGCCTCCAGATTCCCAGTTTGATTTCATTTCTCCCACTAAGAGCTCCAGAGGCACTTTTTGTGCATTTATTTTTAAATTGGGTTTTGTAACAAAATATTACAGAATTTTGCTTCAGTTAAACAGTTTTTGGTTCTTTTGCTTATCACTGCAATTTGGGAGGAACATTTCCTAAAATCCTGAGATTTTTCATGTGTGTACACTTTTGCCTTCTGGCCACTTCAGTAACCACACTGGAGTCAGTGGAATTACAGCTCCCTTGCTCCGTTAGGACTTCTCTGTGTTTGTGGACAAATTCAAACCTTGCGTTAGCGAGCATGGATTCAACCACACTTGCAGAGGTTTCAGTCTCAGGTTCCAGTCAGGTTTTTGAAAGTGTGTGGCAGGCAGAGGAGAGAAACCCTATTAATGCCATTGGTGAGGGAGAGAGGGTAATGTGAGCTCAAATCTTGTTAGACACCAGAGAATCCACATGGAAGGGAGCCCAAATACATGCTCCAGCCACCTGAAAAACTAGAGGACAAAGGTCTATAAAACTCAACACCAGAATTTATGGGAAATCAGGCCTCTTTGGTCCCAGTGCTCTCCGAACTACCTGTTTATAGGCTCAATTTTCTATGGACACCTTCAGTAACAATGGCCAAAATAATATCATTCTGTAGTCAAGTACATAAGGACCACAAGCACTTTTGCACAGCAAATTTTGACAGCATTGTCCTTTGTCTCTGTGTCTTCCTGCCCACTGCGATGCTTCAGAAACCAAGTGCTAACCATTGAAACCTACACAACTTAGAATAAACTTTAAGCCACTGATGTGCAGCTTTCCCATTGCAGCCCCACAGGTTCTTGGTATCCCATTCAGAGAAGTTATATTTGATTAGTCTGGTCAGCCATCTAGAGTTATCCATCAGGCAGAGGGACATGAATAACTTGACAGTGGAGAACAATTGACATTTCTGAGGTTTAGGGAAACCTTCTTGCATAATTTGGAAAAACTGCCCCCGAAATCTGGTTACTGTTGTCCTGGCTGCACTGCCAGTGCCTGGCATGGGGAAGAAAGAGATGGCACAGGGACAGCTCGGGACAGAGGAAGGACAGGGGAAGGGTGGCAGCACCACCTTAGTCAGGCTTCAAAAACCTGGGGAGCTGGAGCCCAGAGATGCTTAGGCAGTCCCCAGTGGTTTCAGCTGAGGACAGAATAGGCACATGACTTGAAGCTGCCTGACTATAAACACAAAATCTAAATGAATAAGTCAGTAAATGAGCCAAATACACCAAATACAAAGGGTCTTCAGGTCTTTGTTTTCATTTTCCTACCCATAGAAGGCTTTTGTGGTTATTTTCATCCACTCACTAAAACCTCTCCAAAATGTAATGATGTGCAAGCATTTGGAGGCTCCCTTTCTGTTTGTTTATTCATCATTTAGTATAATCCCAGACTGACTTTAAAAATCCAACTTTTTAAAAAAAGCTTCAGTTACCTAAAATATTTGCTTTTAAATGACAGTGTAAAAATGCGTCTGTTATGTACAAAAAAAAAAAAAAAAGAAAAAAAAAGTGGGGGGGGTTTCTTTTGGAAATATACTTTATAGAACAAAATCGAACTTATGGAACCAGATCTTTAGGTGAAATTATGGTACTGTTAGGTACCATCAAAGACAGTGGGACAGCCCATGGGATGGAATTTCAGGAACAGCTAATTATTTGCTTTTTAAAAAAATCATTTCCTTTCCTTAATGAGCCAACTTTCAGGAAATGAGTACAGGGAAGGGAGAAGAGAGGAAGAAATACAGTATTCTGGAAGCTAAAAATATTGCTGGTGTTCTTTCTGCAATTTTTGTGGCTAAGACACTGAATGGATTCCATAAGTGAGATTTTGTCAGCATGCCAAATCTACATGGTCTTCTATCTTTTTAAAAAATGCCTTTGATTTTCACAGACTCCAGCACGGCTTGGGACTTGTGTTTAAAAAAAAAGTGTATCCTGCTGCTACAGGAAATATTTTTCTCAACACCACCATATTTTATTTATTTTAATCATATTTAAAAAAGAATCTTACAGAAATCCCAACAGTACTGTTAAGCATAACCCAAAAGGGTTCGTTTCACCTATTTACAGGAGAAAAGCTCACAGGATTAACACATTTGGAAATGATGTGAAAATGTAAAACGGATTTAAGATTTTTAAGAAGTTCAGGTATTGAATGTAGTAGGATATGAAACTATTAGCTTTCTTCACATTTGGAGGAAGACCATACAACACACTGAATACAGGGATTGTTTTATTTTGTACTGGATTACACAGAGTACTTCATTTTCTAATAGAGAAACTCATTATTAACACTATGTAATGCAATTCCTGCAAGCTTGAGACTTGGATATTGGGCCAAAATTAAATCTCCATGTTCACATATAACCACACACTGACAACATTCAGGTCTGAGTAGTTTAATAATCTTTACTTCTTATATTGGGCCAAGTTCAGATCCAGACAACCCCTTTCGGCAGATGCAAACTTTTGAGCTGAGATCTGCAGTGAAAGGTTTGGGTTTCTTTTAATATTTCATCCCTATTGGGTTTCTTACAAGTCATCTGCGAGAAACCTAAGTTCACTGTTATTAATAAAGAGGTTTTGAGAAAGCATTACCAGGCAACCATCATTATTGAAGTGTGCTGGACTACTGAAGTATGGGGCTGCAGCAATTGAAGGCTGTTACAGAAAACCGCAGTGGTAATCAGTTAGCCCAGAATTTTGCAGGGAATGCTCTTAAATCAGTGATGCAGCTACATATAAAATGTGAAGAAAAACCTCGACTGTTAGTATTTTTATTGGTGATATGTGACCAGTTTTATGCCCTGCATATTTTCATCCCATAGTCCTCTGCTTCACTGGGTCCCAGGTCAGTAAATCGCTCAAAACAGACCTTTGCAGCACTGTTAGAAATTCACCAGCAAGAAAGGCCTTCATTTAATGCTGGCAGTAAATTAAGACATCTTACTGCTGATCTAGACAAATGCGTCCTAGTCACAAGAAGCCAACCAGACTACCAACCCTGTCCTCCATGGGTAATTCACATGGATAAATTAGAAGAAAAGAGGTAGTAAGCAGCAGGCCTACGTTGCTCCTTTGTTTACTGTAAGCTACAGAAACAGAGGTGACTGGGTAAACCTTCAGGTTTTGTTATATCTCCTCTAGAAAGTCCTTGTTTTCATGGGTCAAAATCTCTCCTGACAGGGTCCATTCAACTGATAATCATCAGTGTGGGCCTCAGTAACCCATGGGGTATCTTAAAACCTGAAGGGATGCTTAACATATTCTGAAAGGCTAAGCCATCAGGAAATGTTTTTGGCAAATGTCACTCAGGTTTCCCAAACTATCCGAAGTGATCCTGCTTCTGAAAATCAGATATTTAAGAAGTCCAAAGAAATCATGCATACCCTTTTCCGAGTAAGGTTCATTTCAGAAGGGAAAAGTACTGTGGTTGATGACTGATTTTGATAAAACTGCTTTGAAATAAAATAGATTTTCTAGCACAAACTACTCATAATTTGTTCAGTCATAATCAGTCATGTGAATCTAAATATTTGAGCATGGAATCAATCAAGACATAGACTTTGAGCTTGGAGAAAGGTGCTCAGGCTGCTGAAGCTGAGTAAACTCACATAAACTTGCTTAGATGCAGAGAATATGTTTTTTCTACAAAATTTTAAAAATTCCTATAAAATTAACAGTCTTGGTTTAAAACTTGATTCTCTGTGAAGAAAACACCAGCTACCTTTACTGTATCAAGTACTGCAGCCCATGTCAGGCGCTGCACACATGCAAAGTAATGATCCAGCCAAAATGGAGTCTGTGGCAAAATAATGGAGAGAAATATTTTTAAGAATCTCTGGTCAGCATATTTGCTTTATTTTCTTTACTACCTTTTAAAACCATCATATCCTTCAGTTGATTTTAAGTGAAATGTGTGCAGAGATATGTTTAAATTTAATGAAGTAACCCCTTATGTATGGTGAAATGACTTCCTAATTACATTTTATGTTCTCATGGTTCTTGAGTTTTTCATTTTCCACAAATGGAACAGATTTATATGAGTTCACATGACAGCTCTAGCTTGGCAAGAAGTGACCATGGCTGCCAGAGAGGCTACTTAGCCTTTTGATACATCAGCGAGGTAGTACTGTATGTTTAATAGAACTAGGTGTAAAGTGATGGTTCTTTTTTCACTGTTTATTGCTAAGCCAACCTGCTATAAAACATTGATCTCTCAGATACAGGAGACACATGACTCCCATGCCACTAGGTCCAGTAGGCTTAACCTGCTGAACCCAAAGTGCTAAAAGGACTTAAAATGTAATCATTAGTAGATTTTTGCAAGCAGCTGGTAAAACAAGACTTCTAGTCAGTCAGGGTGCTTTAATTTACTTCTTAATCTTGCCAAATCAGCAGAAAAGTATTTTAGCATAGCTCCACTTGGCAGACAAAAGGAGGATTCCAAAGGGCCAGCACAAAAGAAAGCATCCATGCAGGTGGATGGTGATAAACTCCGTGTAGTGATGGCTGTCAGTGCTGAGGTCCAAATTTTATTAAGCTGCTCTTGAGGAAAAGAAGTTGGAGAAATACTGTATCTCATTTTGTCTCAACCCTGTTTTGTTCAAAACAACAGCAGTATTCTGCTCAGCCTTTCCAGCCTCTATTAAATCCAGCACATTGTACTGAGACAAAAGAGATCAGGGAACTTCCCTTCCCTCCTCCCCATCCAACTCAGAGCTCATTTGTCAGCAAGAGTTATTGCCCTGACAAGCAACCTACAAGTCACCCACTTGTCGTTGTTCTCTATGTACATGAAGGGAGAACATGGTGGTGGGCAGTCTTTATGACCAGGTTTCCCATTGTTTCAGCTTGACCCTGCCATGAAAGATGTCGGGATAAATGGTAAGGGCTGCACCTTTGAAGGCAAACAAGAATTACCACAGAAATCAAATCCATGAATGTTTTCCTGGATGGCACTTTCTTTCCAGATTTTGGGGACACTGAAATACATCATGATCATGGCTTTTTGTTATTTTGTCCCTAAATGAACAATCAGAGCGGTGGTGCATGTTAACTATGGCTACTGACTAGGCTACAGTGACTGCTGTACACTTGCATGCCACACACTTATTTTCATGATCTCATTTAGATGATCTGTTTAATTGAATGCAATCTACAGACTTGATCTCTTGCCATTTAGTGCATGCAGGAAATCCTGGAATAACATCCAAAGACTGTGCTGGACTGAAAGTGAAAACCCTTGTTTTACCATGCTGCCAAATGTTTTAAAGAAGCAGGAACTCGCAAAAAGAACAGTCTTCAGTGCCCCTGAGCTCATCATATGCAGCTGTGGCTGACTGGACCAATATTACCTGACCTGAAATTTGAATTAATTCTCATGAATTAAATGAACTATTGATTGACTGGCATGATAAAATAATGTAGAAAACAAATTGTAGTGACTTTTAAAGAAAAGTTATATGAGAAATAAGAGGGAGGAGATGAGAATAAACATGTTGAAAGTATTTGCTGAATAAGTTTTTTTTACACTTTTGTATTTAAATGTTACAAAAAATCTCCAAGCTATTTGTCTTTGACATTAAAAGTGCCCTGGCCAAAGTGCAAGTGATGCATTTAATATCATCTGCTTTGAAACCCAAACATAGAGTAAAGTTTAACTGCCAAAATTTCTTGAGTGGGCACAGAGTTCATGGTTGCAGGTCCATTAAGACTCAATCCATTACACTATATACTTTGCTCAGTTGGTAAACAGAGGTGCTTTTTAGTTGCAAATCCACAAAGATCTGGCAGAAAAGTCAATTCTTACAATCTCATTTGCCGAACAAGCACACTGCAAAACAGTGTGGTTTTTCAGATGTTGCTGAAGGCATATTTTAACTACAGCTGATGTTACAAAGATAGAGCTAATGGTATGATTTGGCTTGTGTTATCTTTATTGTCAGTGATGATGAATGAAATAAAGAGATCTCATGGAGAGCTCAGGGAGTTTTGAGTTTGGAAAAATAACTTTCAGCTGAAAACTGAGCAAATTTAATAAGTATTCAGTGGGAAACACTAAATATGGACTCTGATAAAGCAATTATTAGAGACACTCCTTTAAGGCAGAACTGTTCTTCCAGGTAGTGCTCTCTACAGCTACCAAAACCTATTCATAGTGCTGCATAAACAGCTTCATTTATAGATTCAAAGCCACAAGCCACCCACTATTTGAAGAAAACTTTCCACAGTCGGAAAGTACACGTAATATAAGATCACTCTGCTGGTTATCAGGAT
The DNA here is from genome assembly GCF_964034855.1 of Anser brachyrhynchus. Lineage (NCBI taxonomy): Eukaryota > Metazoa > Chordata > Aves > Anseriformes > Anatidae > Anser > Anser brachyrhynchus. The sequence goes on from NC_137696.1 coordinate 30,166,013, forward strand.
TTTAGACTCCACAGAATCTTGCTGATGTTGTCAAAACATAGTCTCACTGTCTATCAGAACAATTATCTAGTTAGTAAGGACCAGATAGGAACAAAATACAGAGAAAATGGTATCCACAGTTTGAGGTGAACATGAGTCTAAAGGGCCATAAATTCATTTGCATGTGGAATTCCTGGGTTCAAAGCAGTAGTGTGCTAGCTGAAAATAGTACCCTTCTTAGCAGTGCGTTCCTATAGCTCAGCCTTCCTTTTTAATTTTTTATAGCAAAGCAGTGAAATGAAAAGAGTGGAGCTGCAAAAGTGAACTGCTTCAGAAACATAACTTTGCTTTTAAAGCACAGCTTTCTAATGATTTTGTTTTACTTCCCAGCACAGAACTCATCCCTGTGCTTCTGCTTCAGACCCCTCCCCAGGCAGAAGGACTGTGATCCCACGCTTGGAGATCAAAATATCTCCTGCCTGAAGGGCAGAAGAAATCTCCAAGCTGCCCATCTCTGGCAGGACACCAGGAGGACAGACAGGTACCCTGGGCCAGTGTGTCCCCAGAAGTTTGCTGTCACTGCAGGAAACTGGTGCCCATCTCACACCTGATTAAAGTCAAACTGGTGCCTACGACACCTCTGAAAAAGAATGAGAATGAATTCATCAACAGCTGTCTCCAGTGGTGCTTGTGGTTTGTTTTGTGTTTAATTCAAGCTCGTGTCCTGAGACTAGACTGCAGATGTTTTCAGGGACAGTGTAAATACTGTAGCAGTTAGATCAGCTCCATTTTTCAAATTGCTGTGATGTTTTATATTCTGACACCTGAAATTGGCTTTTAATTGCTCCAATGCAGTGGGTCTGGTTTTCTCTGCCTAAGAGATGAGAGAGGAAAAAGCTGGGACAGGAGCCTCTCAGGGATTTCAACAGCAACCTGAGCTGAGCTGACACAAGAAACACAGGAGAGAAGGCAAAAGACTAGTCCTGGTTTTGTTACACAGAAAGAATATAAGAACTTAAATTTTATAGTATATATAATGTACTAAGTTAGCTTAGTAATAGAATAGTATTATTATATATATATAATATATATAGTATTACTATCTATATAGTATATATAGTATTATAGTATATCATATATATAGTATTATATTATATTATATTATATTATATTATATATAATATATATATAATAGTGTATACATATATAGTGTATATATATATATATAGTATTATATAGAATAGTAATATTACCTTAGTAATAGAAATCAACATCACAACTGGAACTTGCAAGAAAGCATAACATCTGGATTTAAAATTAAAGTACATACCTCTGTAGACACTTTTACACAATCTATGTACTTTAATACATTCTTTAATAGGGAGACTTCATTTTGCAGTTAGGATTATAAATTACTCACTTAGAAGTACAGGGAGTTAGCAATAGACAGAAAGCAAAGATAAAGTCCTGAAAATGTAAGACTCCAGGACTCCCATCCCTTTAAAACATACCTGAGTGATGCTCTGAGGTCAGCACACATAGTTCATATAGAAAATTTTTAATGGGATGGAACATTCCTCAAGATAGTGAGAAAATGAGGTAGTCATCAGTCTGGACCAGAATTCTTGTAGACAGAATTCAAACGAACTTAGCAAAACTCTGTGCTACAGCTATGGCTGCACAGTTATATTGACAGCACATGAATTTGTGAGAAGGAAAATTAATCTGAAGCTCTGCATCAATGAAGTAGAATTTGATGGAAAATGAAGCCTCAGGCAATGAATGAAAAGGGACTACATATTAAAAAATATTCTCTAAATTATTTCTATTAACACTACACATGATTTTCTGAAAGTGCAACAGAAATTTTAGCTGCAAAAATGAAACACGAAATTCCTAGTGCCTGCCAGTTTTAATCAAATATGCAGCTCAGCCTGAACCTACACAAGGCTGAAATGATACTGTGGGAAGTAAGGCTGACTGTCTCCCATTAAAGGCCTGCAAGCTTTTTTTGGTTAAATTTGTGTGAAGCCTTGGAGTCTTATCTGACTCCTTACTGAGTCTAGATGACTGGGCAGCATCCCAAAAATACCTTCTCACATCTTTAGCTTTATGGGAGTTTCATCCCTTTCTCCTGCAGAGGCCCCAATATCCTAGGCATTTGTTACCTGGCGGCTGTGTTATTGCAGCCTCCTGTTCCTGAAGCTGGAAGTGAGACAACGTGCTGGCTCCAGATGTGGCAGAAGGAGGCCGTTTGCCTTGTGCCTGCCTTAGATCACTGTAATCACCTCATGCCAGTGCTCAGGTCCTTCTTTCAGCTCCAGGTAAATCCTGATGCCAGATTATAGCCCTTGGTGAATGAAGCCTCTCTGCAGCTGCAAACCACTGAGGCTCATAACAAAGCCTTTGGAAGCTAGGGACAAAACACTTTTTTGGAGGTAGTCCAGCACTGGAAAAACCTTTCCATTAATATCAGATAAAGACAACATCTGACCATCTTTAGAAAACAAAGGAAACCTTCCTCCTGGAGAATGCTTTCATCAGAAACATTACTTGCTTCAAGTTTCAAGCTCTTTCATTTGCCTTCTCAAAAAGTCACCAAGCACAGACTGAGTTTTGACCCTGAAAAACCAGAAATGCCATGTACTGCCGAGTCCGTACCTATTTCACACAAGCTATTGATCCACATACAGGCTACATGGTGAGGGCAAGAATTCACCGGCTTCAGGCCATAGTTAAATGGTAAAACAAGTTCAGGCTTAAATTTCTAATTTCTAACACCAAAGACAGGTGACACAAATCACTGATTTGGTGCAAGATCACTTGACCAATGCAAGTTCTGATGGGTATGCTTTGCAAGAACAGGCTTCAAGCTTAATCAGGTTCCAGCTTTCACCACACTGCTAGCACAAGCCTATCAGGAAAGCACAAAGCCAAAGTAAACTCTGTATCATGTGCTCTGCCAGATTTGACAGAAAAGAGACCATGTGCTCAGGCCTGATTTAGATCCAAATTTCACTGCTAAATAACAGCACAGTGCTGTAATTCAACAGTAATGCTTGTGGCACTAGTGCCTACTAAACAATAGTATTTTTTAATCATATTTTAACTATTGCTTGGCTATAATTTAGCTGTTAATACTGCCTACGGGTTTTGCCCTTAAGTATCATGTAATAGAGTCTTCCCCAACCTCTTTTGGATTTATACATATGCATATGTATGTATATATTGGGCCCTATCAATTGGGGAAGGAAGCTGATGTATGATCAATAAAAGACCAGTTAAGAGGTCAGCATATATTTCATTTAGTATCTACCTAAAAGCTTTGCTGTCAGGTCACAGATCGAACCAAACACACCATGTCATTAACAAAGTGTCTCATCAGTCACAATTTAAAGGCAGCTGTCATTTCCACCCAAATATCTTGCTTACCAGTTGCAGATCTTCATGCTTCTTTAAGACTTCTTTTCAAACCGACTTTTTTTTTTTTTTTCCCAATTCTCCCCGTAGTTCCCTTCCTGGATTACTGTTCAATCTTCTTGATGGTCATCTTCCTCTGTAACCCTATGAACTGGGGGCAAATGATGGTAGTGCCCTCCGTTGCAATATGGGGCAATGGGTTTTTGTTCAGAGACAATCACAGAGATTTAAACAATACAACCTTTTAACTCAAGTCTTTAACACTTGATGGCACCATATTCATGGCGGAGAAGCATGGCAGTATAATTCCCTTTTAATTCAAATTTCATAGGAACAGCATGAAACGTCTCCTAAGAGTATATGTCACTCACTCATTGATGTAATAGCCATATATCTCTCTTCTTGATAACCCTTCTGGGGTGCTGTATTTCAAGGTCCTGCATTAGTTGACCACTTGAGGTCTTCAGCTAAAAGGAGCTTCAAGATGATTTTTATTTTTATCTTTGGGAAATTATTGATGGTTACGGTGCTATGTAGTTGACTGACATGGCTTTTGCAGTAATGCCTGAAAATGTGTAGAAGTGAGCAGTACTGTGTTCAGACTGCCAGACAGCCAGAAATCATGAAAAAAAAATCATCAAAAAGAAATCCACAAATTTGTCCCAGGGAAAAAAAAAAAAGGTAGAAAAACAGGAAATGTCTGTGGAAAAACAGACATATGGGAGATCTAGTTCTTCCATAATCTTCCAGTAGAAGTCTGAGCAAATAATTCTACGCCTTGAAGGGTGGAGTTTTATCAATTTATTAAAAGAGTTTAATGATGTGTGAAACCTGGACTGGTCCCACCTAGTCCTTCTCACCTAAAAGCTACTCATAGGACAGGCTTCCCCTGTACAAAAGTACAACAAAAAGATGGCTCACAGAAGAAATAGCAGAGTGTATTTATTTGTACCTGTGAGTTCTTTATCTGCAGGTACTGTATAAATACTCGTGCAAACAGAAGTGAAAATTACTGTGGATTTTTAGATTTATTTAATATAATCAAAAGATACTTATGGTTTGTGGGTTATTTTACACTGCTTTATATATGTATATATGATCATCATCTATATATATATAAATGATGTGCTTTAAAAAATTCACTTCAACAGATAAAATACTGGTATAACTTCCAAGATCTATTGTTTTATTGCAGCTGTCTAGCAGAGCTGAGGTTAGCTTAACAAAGAGGCTGGCTGAAGATTCAAGTCTCATTCATCTTCCCAAAGATTTGAAATAAATGGAATATTTGACACAGAGTACTGCAAATCTGGTCATTTTACACTACACACGTTTTCAGCTGAGGGGTTTATAAAACTTTTTCCTTAACTGTTAATTGACAATGTTGGTTTTAATGAAGAAAGACATGCACATTATAAAATAAATATAGCAGATAGAACAGGTGGCAGAACAAGTTATAGAAAAAGACAAATAGAATAACTTGCTTTATTGATCTCAGATTATGCTTGTTGTTCAATATTTATCACTTTCATAGTTTTTTCTTTATTCCTTCTACAGAAAGAGTCCAGAGCCCTCCAAGAAGTAATTCAAAATGGCAAAACTAACATTTTTCTTTACCTCTACCTGGCAAATTTTCAGAGAGATACATTTACTGGATGGAAACTTCCTGCCTGGACTGGCTGTCTGTTAGTATGAGTAATGAGCAATCCATCCATCATTAGGGCTAGTAAGTTTTCCATTTCATCCTCTTCCCTCTTTAAGTGCATGATTTAATTCACAGCACATAAACATTTATGTAGCAACCTTGTAAAAGCAAAACCATAGCCAGTACTATGGTCATATTTGAGACAACTATAGGCAGGTGGGGAAACTCACTTCAAACCAAACTCATGTCCAGTGTTTGTTCACAATATCTAATCTTTGTATTCTGTGTCTGCACCTAATTTAAATTAACCTAATTCTCTTTTTTCCTCTCTACACATATAGATTTCAGATTTGGTATTGCTAGGAGCTAAAGCTGCAACATGCTTAAGAAAAATTTATTCATGGGACAAATGTGAGCTCTGGGTGAGATTGTCTTAATAACTAGGTTATAGACCTAAAATTTAGCCTCTCCCGTCAGTGGTTCCCTGTCCTGCTGCAGACTCCTTCCTATGCCAACCCACATGACTCTGGAGATGCTGAGCAGCAGGAGCCAGGTGGGTGTACAGGAGTCCAGAGCCAGGAGAATCAGGTACCAAAACTTCAACTTAGCAGCCAACAATCACAGATCTCACCACGTCAGCTCTGCCAGCAAGTTACCTCCTCACGGGGAGGGGAAGAGGTGGCCTGTGATACCTGAACATCCAGTGTTCATCTCAGTGCAGAGACTTTTTCTGCTAGAGGATGCCTGAGGTATTTCTTGCTTTGTCTTTTTAATAAAGCCTTTGGGCTTCCTCTTGCTCCTGCTGCACCTCAGTGTAGAGTGGGTGCAAGACCGCCAGATGCTGGGGCAGGCAAGAAGGGCGCTGGATGGCAGAACTGCAATGACTGTGTGCCCCAGACATTTCTCTGTCAGGAAAAGCAGCAACTTGTACACTTCAGAAGAGTAGGGCCTTTCTCACACCTTTAGGTACAGCAGAGAATCCCCTATAGTCAGTGTGAGTTTTCAGCCATGTTTTTGGGGCTCTGCTTTGCCTCCTCAGAGGTTAGTGACCTCATTACATGGACTCGGGGCAGAAGGTACCAGTCCCACCCTGTAATTCCAGTATCTGAGGAGCTTTTCATGGACTTTCAATGCCTGTGTCTTAACTCAGCCTGCAGCTAAACATGTGGCTATCCTCAGTGAACCCTCATATGCTCTCTGCCAACCCTAAGAAATCAACACTTCCTTTCCATGAATAAATCTGATTTCCTTGCTTGTTCCCCAAAACCTACCCACAAATCTCCCTGCTTACTTGGTGCAAGCTGAGGGTAGTGACTGCAAGAACCTGAACTGCAGGCAGAGCTGCGAGGCAGCACAATGCAATGCTTTTTCAAGACTGCTTTAAACTCAGCCAAGAATACTTTAAACTCTCCTCCTCCATCACCTTTCCTTAAAATTGAGATTATTAATGAGTGACACTTACATTCATATTCCTAAGAGCTCTGCTTTAGAGAGAAACAATAGCCAGGTCTCTCCTTCCTCCTGGGTGGGCAAGCAGCACAATGCGAAAGCATTATCACATCAACTGCTGGGCTAAGAAGCTTGACCCAAAGCCCTGTGCCAGTGAATTATTTTCCCCTGACATATGGCTTAAGGCTGAAGGATTTGAACACTTAATTGGTGCATTTTCCGCAAGGCTTTAAAGGCTTGGCAAGGTGAGATTCCTGCTAATCAGTGATACAGCTGAGAAACAGCTCCTGCTGTGCATCACCAGCAACCTCCACCTACAAGAATTTATTGATCTCCTGGAGCTCAAAGGACTTGTATTAGCTGAAGGTGCTAAAATCATTTCTAAGTGAAGCTGTCCGAAGATTGTGTTTCAAACACCCACCATAATTCGTATTCATGGAGACATGTAGCAGCATAGGCCTGCTAATGTGCATGAAATAGGAAGACATGCCTTTCTCTTTCATACTATCGTGATGGGGTGGCTCTTTGTTAACCAAGAAAACAAAACATGTTCCCTGTACCTTTTGTCTTTTACTGTAGGAATTACCTCAGCTCTTCTCTACAAGCAGATATTCACAAAATTAACATCCTTCCAGCACTGTTATTGAACCTAAAAACTAAATAAATAACCCCCATTCCAAAGATGTATCATTTGAAGAGAGATTTGAATGGAGAAATTTGCAAAATTAAATCCTTATTAATTCTTATTAATTATAATCATGACTGGAAAAGAATTATCCAGAGCATTTTTTCCCCATTTTTGTCCTGATATTTTCCTGTACTAAGACCTCTGGCTGGCAAAACAATGATTTCTGTAATATTCCATATATTTTTCTAGCATTTTACTTTCTCTGAAAAAAGCTCCTTAAGTAAATTACGTTGCTTCTGTCGTTGCTGATTCCCTTGTGCTATCTTATCAGAAACCCTGTAAACCCCTCCTTCACTGAGCTCCTGTGGGCTGGAAGGAGCTCTGCACATGGAGGATTTTTAGGAGGAATGCATTATTACTGTTTTCTGGTTTTCCAAGGAAAAGCATTTTTCACTCTGATTCAGCCAAAGTGATCTTTTCATAGAGAGGACAACAAAGCTAAAGAGAGCAGATGCCATGCCCACTGGAGGGAAGATACTCTCCCCTGAAGAAAACTGCCTCCAACCACAAGCTGATGACTATTCTTACAAGTGAGAAACGCCGCTCACACAGGGCACACCCATGCAGACACATTCACACACACATGGGAATAAACTCAATGCAGACCCAATGTATCAGGACCGCTTTGGAAAGCATTCCACAGATACTTGTTGTCACAGAATAAAGTCAATCACATTTCATTCTCTTGAACATATAAGAGCAGAAGATGAAAGCAGCGGTTGGAATTGTTCAAAGAATGCATGTGTAGGGCCCTGGTGCCAAAAAGCCAAGTATGAGTATAAATGTGCTTTATTCTTTTATGGTTTAAGTTCTATTACTTTTTTTTTTTTTTCCTCCACTAAATGTGAAAAATTGGAAGTTGATCCAAAATCCCTCTATCCATTTTTCCACTCCCCTGCACTGACTAGCAGTTCTGTTTTTCAGCTTTGTAACCTTCATGTGTGCTTGTAGCCCTGGCATGGTGCAGGAGCTGTGTGTGACCCTCACCTATAGTAGAGCCCAGCCCTTGCGGAGATCGTGTTTACTCCCTCTCATTCTCTGTTTACACTGCTATCACCCGCAGTGCTGCAGTGCCTCTCTCAAATTTGGAAATGACAGACCTTCAAACAAAACCCAGCTCAGCTTCTTAAAATATCTTTGGCAACTTAATTAACTTTGCTGGCATCTTAAGAGTGTCAATTGCAACGCAGCTTAACGATCAATTGAGAGATCAGTTCTTTTCCCCCATATATGGCATTTTTTACACTAGCAAATACCAATTTACACTCATTAAGCCTGGTGAATAAGCCTGCTGACACTCCAGGGGTCCCATTGAAACCCGCTCCTCACAAATACAGTAGGTGTAGTGTTTACCCATTGCCTAACTGTGCTGAATAAGCTCTTTGACAAATAAAAGCATTCTTGCTGGCCCAGCTATCAGTAGGTGTGCTACATGCAGCCTACTGCAGTCAACCACCACCTTTTCTCATCACCCAAGCAAACACTTTTTAATTAAGAAACTTTCCAAAGGGCAAGGACTAACCCCTACCTCTGACGCCATGGTTTAAAAGCAGTGGTGTAACTCCCCGCTGCAGACCCTGTGTGCCTCTTGTGATCCCACCATCCCTGGCTGGGCTGTTTTCTGCTCTTACATGGTGGGAAGGCCAGAGCTTCACATCAGGACAGCTATGCAGCCCAGCATGCCGGCCTCAGCTGCTCTTCCTACCTGCAGCATGGGAGGGGGCAGTGGTGCCTTGAGCTTTGTGCTAGGTGGGCATCCTCACGTCGGGGAGCTGTGACTGGGAACCCTCTGTGTGCCTCCGTACAAAGTGGCTCTTGTGGCATATTATGACACATATATAAAAGCTGTGTGTCTCTTCTGCATGACTATTTTCAGCCTCATTAAGGCTGATTTCTATGCCAAGGTGCAGCATTGCCAACAAATTTCAGCCATTAGTTTTCCACGAATTACTGTATTTTATGTTTATTAGTGCATTTGGGATTTCAGAGCGCAAACATGGACATCAGTGGTAACATTTGGGGGGCTTGTGTGCTTGGGACTTTGCCACAGATGTGCACAGAATACATTGTCCAGCTGAGGGGTTCATCTTGCTGCCAACACATCTCTGACATTTCAATTTGCTGCACTTTGCTAAGTCCTGCATTCTCTTGACTTCTCACACATCCCACTCACTGCCATAGGCTACGCATCTAGAACAAAGCCTGAACATGACAACAAATGAGTTTTGGGAGCCAGGGGAAAGAAATCAGAAAGAGGATTTTGCCAGCACTGTACTTAGCAGCCTTTTCCCCACAGTCACTATAAATTTTTGTGTGACTGACTAAAACTGAACAAAATGGTCATTTTGTAATCCACACAGCTTTTCCATACATGGGTTTTAAGGTGCACAGATATCTACATATGTGTGTGTGTGTGTGTGATCACCTACTGGCACTCACACAAAATGTGCAGGCATGAGAGAGTTGCATGTTGGTGTGATATATGCTTTGCTGGACACCTGACATTGTTCCTCAGAGCTGAAGGATATCAAATTTTATTGTCATAACACTTGTAATGAAATGAGAACCGCTTTATGATATTTCCTTAGTGCTATTTGCTAATGGAGTAGTTGGGATGTTTATTGTCAGAATATTTTGCTTTGTCCAGTGGGTCTACAGGGAAAAAGAATAGCTCAAGAGAAGCCTCTTGGGGATGTCAGGAGAAGTAAGGCTGCACAAATCACTGACAGAAGATAACACAAGTTTATGGAGTCTATACACCAAAAAGTTTCTCTATTTTGATGTTGTTGTTGTTGTAGTTTGTTGTTGTTGTTGGTTTTATTTATTTTATATATATATATTTTTTTCCTAAAGCATCATTCCCATTGATAAAAGAAACAGCTATTTGACTGTAGTGGCTGTCTTTGTAAACCATTAGTGAAAGCATCCCGAAGGAAAGACCTGCGAGTTTTCAAGCATTTTGGATTCAAGCTTTTCAAGACTTTCAAGCTTTTTTGTATGGCAAACACACAAGATGTAGAAGACAATGTAGACTCCTGCCTAGTCTAGGACTGCAGATCCTGTCATTTTGGGTTGGCAAACAGACCAGAATGATGACAAAGGTATATTCAGATATGTTTGAAGGTTTTTTTTTTTTGGGAGGTGGGGAAGGGGGGGTGGAGGTGGATGTAATTGTTTGTTTGCTTTTGTTAAAGGACTGCCAAGGTAGGTCTGTACTATTCTCAGAAACACACTTGGCAGTAGCTATGAAGAAGGCCACTTTTCTGCTCTGCCTGTCCCGACCGAAGCCAGGCCATAAACATCCCCTGCCGAAGCACCCCACACCGAAGCAGCAACCCCTGCCACCTACTCCACTGCCGCTAAGCCCCGAGACCCAGCTGGGTACCCTTGTGAGAAAGGGCACGGTCTGCAGGGGACTTTCTGTGGATGCGGGTTTTATTACCTCTACTCATGGAGGACAAATATGTTCAATATTTAACATTTCCTATGTGTTAGAAAACAGAGCTGTTAGGGCAGTACAAGAAGGGCAGCAGGCTGACCTCACAGCTGGATTTAAAGACAAGCAGCCAGGCAGTTCGCACCACCCTACGTGATAGTTTTCCTCCTTTGCAGAGCAAAACAAGTCGCCCAGTGTGCAGATGGGAGGAGCTCACCTGAGGTGAATTCTGGCTCTTTCTATCATTAACAGGCTGCGCTTTGTGCAGGTTTCTGTACAGCAGCAGGGGAAAAAGCTTTCTTCTTTAAAATATTCAAAACAAAAAGGCAAAATAAAAATGCAGTTTTAATTGATTGTCCTAGTAAAAATGTTTCAGGATTGTACAAATAAACTTATTATTATTATTATTAAAAAAAAATAACATTCAATTGCTGAGATAATACAATTCTGGGTGTGCTGTGGAAACCTAGACAAAGCAGACACTGGGTATACAGTATTTGCTTTCTGAGTCTGCCCACACAGAGTTTTCTTGCGGCTACTATACAAAGGTCCTGGGAAGACAGTACTCCCTGCCAACCGCATGTTGTTTGGGGAAAATATAATTCTTTAAAAGGGTTTTCCTGCTTTGTGTTCTTTAAGCAATCCAACCCAATCCTTTAAAGTGACGCTTCAATAAAATATTCACAAAAGGGATAACATCTTTTAAATCTCTTTTTATCCTGTGAAACAAAGAGTTCTGCCTGTCACAGTGGGAGACACACACATGTCGCCTGGCTGTGTCTGACTGTTACATATCACACGAGGGTGAGATGGCCTTCCAGGACGACCAAAAATGTCTACATTGCATTGGGTCTAGTTTTCACATTCATGGCTCATTCTGTCATTTGCTCTCGATTATCCAGCTAGCAAGTGTGGGTAGCTGCTATAGCAGGCGTCATATAAAATGTGTATTTCTACACTGCAGATATTCTCAAAGAGAGAGTCCATCTCTCTATTTTACTTTCAAAATAAAGTGTGTGATATAATCTCTTTGCCCTTGGGGATAATCATTCCTCTCCTTTTCTTTTACTGCAAAATCCAGTTTTGTATTAGTCTAACCACTGACAACAGTGGTTAGAACAGAAATAAACAAGAGTAGCACAGAGACGAATGAGATTGTATGGATTTATAGTGTAAGTATCCCCATGGGGGATGGGTTGTTTCCCCACTGATGGCTTTAAAGATCTTTTTTCCTGCTACTGCTATGGGTGAAGGGCATTTTGCAAAGTAGTCCTCAACAGGAAAATAAAGACTCAGGGGGATCCTGAGTCTTTATTTCAGTCTTAGACACATAGGTTATATCTTTCTTGGCATGTTTTACCATAATTATAGACCACTGGAACAATTTATTTAAGTTGGGATTAAAATTAAAAGGTAGTATCTCAATGACATGAAAAGCATGCTAACATTTCAATCCACTTGCATGAGCTGCACATAAAGATATCTAGAGATCTTTGTAGCTTATGTGGTTCTTGAAATGAAATATTGCTTTAGAAGAAAGAAATTAAGAATGGGCTCCAGTTGAAGTATTCGAGAAAGAAAAAACAACAACAACAACAAAAAAACCAACAACACAAGAACAAGACCCTGGTTTGCAAACAATGTATTAAAGTTACACGGCTATGAGCTTTCTGGCAATTATTGCTCAAGGATGATCTAGTGTTGAAGGAGTGACAAGGACACAGACATTCGATGTTGTCTAATGGGCTGACACAGACGGCTGTGTATTCCTGCTGCAGTGGCTTTGAGCCCTGCTAAGATGCCCTGCTTGCTTATGTTTGCAGTTGCTCAGAGCAGCAGTCTAACTCACAGGTTATGTTTGCAGTATGCTGATTAAATACCTCCTAGTTTTAGGTTCCTATATCTATCCTCATTAGGGTAATGCCACTTTCCTTTTCATGGGAGTGATGTGAGGCTGCAAGCATTGATGTATCCATATGCAATAAAACAAAAAAAAGGAAAATAATATAAAAATAAATTAGAATCAGAGAATGGTTTGTGTTGGAAGGGACCTTAAAGATCACCTAGTTCCAACACCCCTGCCCTGGGCAGGGATGCCATTCACTAGATCAGGTTGCCCAAAGCCCCATCCAGCCTGGCCTTGAATACCTCCAGGGATGGGGCATCCACAGCTTCTCTGGGCAACCTGTTCCAATGCCTAAGTAGACAAAAGTTTCAGGTCTAAGTAGACAAAATGCACCTATTCAGAAAATAATCTGGGATTAGGTAAATGTGGAGATTTATTTTAATTTCCTCTGACTTTTAGTTGAATTTGTAGATGCCTTGCAAAATATCTGTGCTTTAATATTTCACCTTGCTGTGCAAAATCACAGCTAACACCATGAAGGAATATACTGAAGGATTTGATGAGTTTTTGTGTTTGTTATTATTTTTTAAATCCACTGAAAATGGGCTCATAATAGGCCTTTATTTATACTAAATAGAAATGACAGTCAGCAGGCAACTTTATTTGATGTAACTCGACTTGAAGTGCAGAATTTTGCCTAAAGAAAGAAGATTAAAAAACCACACTATTACCTATGCCTATGCTTGTGCCCAATTTTCTATATTATTTTTGTTTGTTTCAAAGAGAAATTAAGGGAGTTTCTTGTATCTGCTTTTAAAGTGAGCTGTTGACAGCGCAGTTCTTCTTTACCTTGCTTCTCTTCCAGCTTGTGCGTTTCTCTCTTCAGCTTTCTGAGGCATGCTGTCTCTCCTTGTTCTGGGAAGAATAATCGGCTGATTCTCTTTTCTTCCCTGGCAGTATACATGGGGAGGCTGTTATAGGCTGTCATCCCTATGGCATTCAGCCCATTGAATGGTGCCAGGAGCGATGTGGGGCTGTGGGAGGACAGGTCAATGGGATGACCCTTGGGGCAACCGGGCTGACAGCCCCAGGACTGCTGACTGCTGTCACAGCATGGTGTAACTACATTTTATAACATTATCCTTTAGCCTGTTCCTGTTGGGCACTCCAAGCTGTTTACACCTTCTCCTGAGACATAAACTTCCAGAGACTATATGCATATATTTTTACTTCATTTCCATATTAAATAAATAAATAAATAAATAAATAAATAAATACATCCTGGTCAGGAAGAGATTTCATAAACCACAGAAGAATCTGAAAGAAGAGAATATCAGGATGGAGAATCCCAACCGTATATCTAAAAGACATTTACATCTGTACAGTCCCCTTCAGGCATCTGTCTAACCCTACTGAATCAGTGGATTTGTAGGGAAAGGGCAATGGGGCTTAGCTCTGATTTCTTCTCTAGATTGCTGGATTGCTGTTGAATGAATTGTTTATTCTTTTGAGTGCTTTGTGGAGTTCGTATCAGTACGGAGAGTACATTATTAAGCCTTGAAATCCACCTTGTTGTAAGTGTACAGACTTCAGCAGTTGAGCCACCATAACATATTCTTTAGGAAGTCAAAGATTATTTTCTTGCCACCCTTCCTGCAGTAGGCATTTTTCTCAGGGAGCTAGGACAGTGAATTCAAATCTACAAGACTTCCCATTCTACTTGCTATATTGTAGGACAGAATGTTTTTAAATACATATGAAATTCACCTGGAATTAAAAATGTGAAAGAAACTTGAGGAAAATATTCAAGTGAATTTTGATATTTGTCTTACAAAATTCCTGTCTCAAGTGTATTATACTACTGTTGCTCAAGAGATCCTAAAATAGAAAAAACACCAGCAAGTTGTCCACTGTTATTTCTCAGCTAATAAGAAAGCATGTAACATTGATTTCTACTGCCTTGCAACAATCCTAAGAAGAATTTTCACTGTTTACTGGCACTGTCAAATCAAAATTGATTGCTACATAAAGTTAGAATGTGCCTGCAAGCTATTGCTGTTTCCATGCTCAATTTTAACATTCTGCTTATAGGCAATTCATTATAAAAAGATGTTGAATACATAAAAAAGGTTTGTGTTCCTTTTTTTTTTTTTTTCTCTCCCAAAATGGTGTGTGTGTGCTTTCTGTCTGTCTTCATACTCACAAAATAGTAGAGGAATTTGTACCAGAGGACAGAGAAAACGCTCAACAACTAATTGCTATACCTCTGAACATCCTAAACTACGTCTTTACTCAGAAAACCATTTTGTGTGACATTTCAGTGGTCTATTTGTGACAAGCAGACAAAGAGAACTAGCTTGTAAAATCAGCAGTCAAGAATCTATCTTAAAAACCAAGAGATTGAAACTCTTTATAAAACACCATATCAGACTCTGATCTTCAAAGTTAAAATGAATGGGATCACTCTTACATTTAGAATTAATCGACTGGTAAATACATGAAGGCCTGGGATAGAACAAACCAAACCACCTCCCACCCACCTCAACTCACCCCACCCCCACAAAAGTACAACCCACTTCTTGCATTTAACAGTGCAAAGAGATCTTTTACAACTTCCTTGTAACTGTGCAGTTCTCATTTATGGTATCTGCATCCAATGGAGCTTTTTTCACATATCTGTACAACCGATCGAATTGTGTACTGCAGGGACTTCTGCTCACAAGTATAACCTTTCTAAAACCAACTTTTTCTCTCCTTTGTTTGTCTGCTAGTTTTAAAAGTTCCCCATAATTTCTTCTGTTCTTTTCTACTGACTAATGCTAGTGCTATGCTTATCTACTACACTTAAGAAAGTTTCTGGTGCTGGCACCTGAATCTTACCTATCTGAAAGAGATATCCATCATATGGGAAGCATAAAAATCCAGGGTTCAGGGAACAGAATGAGAGTGAAGATCATTGACATGGAGACTGACATGGGTTAAAACTACTTCTTCTTATTTTGGTTGCTTCATATAAGTCAAAAATGTGTCTATCAGTCAGTGAAGTTCCTCTCGTCTGTCAAGAGACGCTTTCCTATAAGAAGATAGGTGAGTAACCTTATTATACAATTCTCAACTCCCTCAATGCTGCATTCAGAGTTAGCTTAAAATAAAGGCAATCGTGCTCACTTGGTGAGAATTTTCTTCGTGAGTCCTCCTCAAGTAATTCCCCCCGATAACTTAGTGAAATGTAAGAAGAATGAATAAAACCTTCCAGCCTATGTAATCCTCGGTGTGCAGCAATGCAGTCTTTTGGGAATGTGATAAAGTGAGACTTCAAGTTGACAGCAATGTAAGCCCCATTGAGGGCCATTCTTGTGCTGAGACACACTGATTGTCTCTTGATGATTGAAGCTATCATCACCACAACGCTTTGTGAGTTCATTCTCCACACCATGTGATACTGGATTGCGACCAGCAAATATCACTCTTAACTGTAGTGGGTTACCTATAATCTGGGAGCTGCTAGCTACAGTTTTGGCAAAACTGTTTGAATCCAAGAGTCCCATTACCTTACTCCTTCCAGACAAGGCTGATTAAATAATCTGAAAATGTCTATGGGCATGACCACATTGTGGAGGTCTTCGATAAAGCATGACATTCAACACAATGCATCTCTATTTGAAAAGTTAATTGAAAACCCCGTGGGTAAAAAAAAACTTATGTAACATTTGCTTCACTCATGACTCATTGTGGGATACAGCAATGACTCCCAGCTCACTGTGATAGATAGGCTCTGAACAGCAGTGGTTGACATTTTCTAAGTCTTGGCCCTTTAATATGTTTTATGTTTGCACAGTTGCAATGAACATTCTCCACTGCCTTTAATCCTGGCTGATAAATGAAGCATGAGTCTCCCTCTAACCTTGGATACTCTCACAGCTAATGCTTGCTTGATATGATCTGTGTTTTTCCATGGACTCCTTTGGAAACTGTCCAAGTTGTTCTCCCCAGCTATTGAAGGAGCATTGCCATTGACTTCTTAATGCTTTTCCTAAATGTTATTAGGCATGCCTGCTCTTCTACCATACAGTAGTCATAAATATAATTTAACCAGCTTCCTAGGTTGTATAAAGTCTGTACAAGAGTCAAGAACTGAATCAGAGATCCTACAGCAGAAGGCAACAGAAAATCCTTGGACAAATAAGGGTTCAGTCCCACTGCATGTAAACTGATTTGCATCTAGAGCCACATAGACAATCTCTGTGTCTCAGTTAAGTACTTATATATGGGAAAGCAGTCTAATTCTGATGTCGTATCTGGAATTAGATGGCCATGAAAAACAAAAAATAATGCTAGGAATAATTTCTCCTCCTTCCCTTCCCACATGTCAAAAATACACATGAGAAGCACTTTTGATATATGGTTCTCCATGTATCTTTCCCCTGCTAGTTATGACCTTTTTAAAGCACACACTTTACTAACAAAAAAAAGCTGCAGATCAAAGCATGACAGTTGACATCATGAAAACAAAGAGACAAGGTTACTGGATCAGGACCAAGGAGCAAAACTGATGAAAAGCCTTCAAGTACAGAGAGCTGATGAAAATCAGCGCTCACTGCATGATTTGAGTAAAAATCAGATGAAATAGAAAAGAAGCAGGAAAGATTGATGAAAACCAAAGGCTGCATACTCACGAAGAAAGAGTAAGAAGCTGATGCCTCTAGACTTGGGTTTTATAACCAGAAACTATGTAATGCATTTAGTATTTAATGGAGAAACCACTGACTGTGACATCAAACCATGAGGCAGAATGAGGAGGAAGGAGACAGAAAAAAAAAATTCCTCTCCTCACCCTCTTCCTTGGGCGAACTACAAGTATTCTGAGAGATTATAATAAACAAAGCTTTTCAGCATTGATCTGAGTGCATCTGAAAGCACGTTGTTATGTCTCTTGCTAGTTTTTGAGCCCTAAAAATGGCTGGACAACCCACAAATAGTGTGAAATTTTCCAGTAGTTAGGCCAAAGCACAGCAGCTAGAATGGGCTCTGATTCAGTATATGTCTTCAGCTTCTTTTGCTAAGCGCTTACCAACCCCAGAAAGGGGAATTAGAAGTTATTCTCTTGTATGATAACTTGCTCCTCAACAAATCTTGTGCTATTGGAGCTTCCTCTATGTAGATAGCAAATGCAGCTGTATTCGTACGCACTTTGGGGACAAATCCAAAGAATATTTTTAGAAAAATATTGCTAGAACATAATTTCATCACAAAATTTCAGTACACGGAATTAGGATCCCAGGGATACCAAGACTTATGTAATTGATGCAGGCATTAAAATAATGTCTTGTCTTCCACAATCTAGCATGTAAAGTGTGGGTGAATGGGCTTTTTAATGCTACTATAAAAAAGCAAATGAATTTTAAACATGGAATACTGCTCTACTGCAAGGATTTTCTTAAAACAATAAAGCCAAGGAAGCAAAGCGAGGAAGTCTTTTAAGTTGCGGCTGCCTTGAATCCTTCTGTCATCCTCAGGTACTGTAGCTCTACCTTGTAGGCATTTGTCAGCCAGCACAGCAGAAGAGATGAATGACATGAGGATATTGCAATGAGAGCTTAAACAGATTTCCGCCTGAATGCCTGTGTCGCTTCTAAACCATGACTTAAAGAGGGAAAGAAAATTTAAAACAGTAATTGCTAGAACTTGGCATACTGAGAGGATTGCAGAAGAAGAAAGTAAGTTTGACATCAAACCATGCTGTTTGTACCACAAACATCCAGCTAATAAAGGATGATTCAGTTAAAATAAGAATTCCTCCCCTGTGTAGGCATTCAGTCTTGCTCCAGTTTTACCCAACTGAAATAGCGCCCAATTTTAGTTATACTTTTGGCAAAATAATTCTCTCTTTCTCTCTCTCTGGTTTTTTTTTTTTTTTTTTTTTTTTTTGAGCTGCAGTTTTGTTAAATCTAAAGCTAGTCAGGAGCACAATCTCAAGCCATGGAAAGTCCCATCCATTATTCTGCCAGAAAGGATTCAACCCCACAGCACCCACATTCACCAGAAGGAGCCCCAGCTGCCAGGGCAAAGCCTGTTCCAGGAGGTACCTGCATTACTTTGTGCAGATGATTTTCAGCTTTGTCTAAACACATAAACATGCCCTGCACCAGGGAGTGATTTTCCCAGTGCTCCTTTACAACCTAATTTCTGGGGCATTCACCAGTCAGGACAGAGAGTGGGCTCATTCTGGCTTAAATGCTTTCTTTCTACTTTGAAAGCTCTGCTCTCACACGTGCTTCAGAGTCTTCTTCCATCTCGCTGATGCTTAGCTCTGCTACTCCCCAGCAATTCTGTTTGCTCCTCTACTCTCTTTCTGGCACCCTAATCCCTCTGCTCGTGGGAACTGACATTCACTTTTCTCTGCCCTCCTCCTACCTGGCACCCATCAGACATCAGCAGCCCGCTGCTGAGGCTGTACTCTACAAATATCTTCCTGGACAGAGTGAAGATCCAAAGTTTCTTTAGACACTGTCTTTTGCAATCTTTTTGGAAAGCACTTGGCAAAAATATGTCATAAATAACTATTATTTGTGAGATTAACATCACCTGAAGCATTTATATATAGCAGGAATGCTACTCATGGTCCAGAATACTCTATAACATTAGTCGAATATTTCTTGAGACAAAGTCTTGCCATTCCCATGTTGAAGGGGAGCAGAACATACTAATGTTTTTAAAGGCATCACCCAGAAAAGTTCCTTTTTACTCTAAAGCTTCAGATACTATGTAGGCTTAAGAAGATGAGGCAGGTGTTGTCTTCTACTACCTGCACTCAGCAAGGGCTCTGAAGCCCAACAGTTTAGCTGTGTATATCAGCTCACATACAACCTCTTATGCTACGAAAACTGGAATTCATTGATAATTTTTTGTGACTTGCGCAATGCACTAACATGTCCCGTAGGAAAGGAAAATTGTAAAAGTAATGCTTCCACCCTCCTGACTGCCATATGAACTCAGAACTCAAAATGGCATCATATGATTGAGCAAGAGGCTTTTACATTGTACCATGTGTATGTCCATCCAGTGGGTCATATGAATTCAGAGATTTCTTTGTTAGAGAGGACAATGAAACTGCCTTTCCTTCAGGCTTTTTGCCTTTTCTATGATAAACTAAGTCAGTCTTTGGAAACATGCAGAAAACAAAAACAAAACAAAAACACCAAGTAAAAATCAACACATGAATAAGTGGGAATGTGAAATATTTTTCTTCTGCTTCTTCATTGTTCTGAAATGTCATTAATAATTCCTGAATAATGAAATTTTGATGACGTTTGGAAACTGCATAAATTACTTGCACAGAATGATTTCTGTTAAAGATTTTTTTTTTATTTTATTCATTACAGTGATGTTCCTCATACAGGGAAAATCAGAAGTATGGAATATGGAGGTAGGGATCTGTGCTTGGACAAAGGGTGCTATTTTTACCTTTTATTTGGCAATCTCAGTTGATAATACTTCTAGATACTAATTGAAAATGCACTTTTGTGAAAGTTTAATATTCAAGATTAAGATTCATTATGCATAGGATCTAGTAGATGCTATAGTCCTGGTAAATCCTATAGATGCTGGTAGAATTCTGTCACCTGAATATACACGGAAAAATGTGATAAAAGTACAATTAGGTGAAATAAAGGGTTTCAGAATGTAAGATGGCTGTTGCAGCACAAGTCTCCCAGTACAGACTCAGTGCTATTTGGAGAGAAGTTACATTTTATTCAAGATACATCTATACAGCTTTGAAATACAAATTTAGACAAGCAAGAATATAAATGTTGTGTTTCTTAAATGTGAAAAGACCAATAATGCATTGGCATTCTTAATGAACTTAATTTTAAAGTAATAAAAAATGATGTTATTATTAGTCTGCCATTTAAGCATCCTGAGATTAAGAGGTAAAGTAGTTAAATGAGTGTTCTCTGTCAAAGCTATACAGAGTTTCCACTCCAAAATGTTTTTCTTATTTTTCTCTGTATTGGAAAGCTAAGAATTATTTATTTAGATCAGCTCAGACTGAAACAAATGGTATGGCCTGTTGGAAGTGATTATCTTCAAGTGTTGCACTGGTGCTGTGGGATCTACCCAAATGCTATCTGTGCCATAGACTTTCCTTTGAGAGAAAATACATCTTAATGGACATTTCTTCTCCACAGCAGGCTCTGCCTCAGCACACAATGACAGTCCCTGCTGAAACAAGGTGTGGACCTCTTTTGCGTTAAAGCAGTCCTGAGGAAACTAGGCAGAGCAAGCGCGCTGCGTTCACCAAAGCAAGGCTGAAGCTGGGAAACCGCAGGAAGTGGCAGCTCCCGTTTCTCACACCACATCTGCTGCAGTGGGTATTTCTTGAAGCGGATGGTTAACATGCTTGCTCAGTATGATTCAGGAAGCATCTTCTCTGTTTCACTGAAGGAGCGCTGCTTCAAAGTGCAAACCTAGTAGTCACAGGAAGCAAGAACCTGAAACTTGCAGAGAAAAGGATGTGGAGGAAATGGAGAACTGGCAGATGTAGCTTTGTGCCAGGGATGATCCCACCGGCCCATAAATATTGATGGCTTTGCAGTCTCTGAATGCAGGTTATTCAGGACCCTCAAGCCTGCAGCTGCACAGTCACAGCTTGCTGCCCTCCAAGGGGGCATTCCCAATATGGGGTTGTGTGCACACCCGTCTGGGAATCCCCCATGCTCCTGTTAACTCTGCCAAAACAATGCTGTCCTCCACCACCTCCTGGAATTTACATTTTATCAGACTAATGCAAAATGGCAAATGAAACACTTGCTTTACAAAACTCATTTGCCCTGCAATAATAAGAATGGGTTATTCAAAAACAGGTTGCTACAAAACAGAAGACAAAACTCTTCCCTTGCCTCTTCTCCTCTCTGTATTTTCTTCATATGACTACTTTTCTTCTAAGACTATTTAATACATATAAGCAGAAACATGTAGATAGTACAGTGACCATTCTTTCCTGGGTGTATTATATGTAACCTAAATGTGTTTTATAGATAAGCAACAACAATACCAGCAAAACACCATTCTGGTTTGTTCACTTCCATTTGGCTATGGATCCAGCTAACTCTGGACTCTGACTTCCTTAAGAGAAGTCCATCTGAGATTCAGGCCAGGTCCTAAGTTCAATAAGTCATTGTGAAGAAAATAGAGAGGTCTAGGAAAGTACCGAAGTCCTAACAAGAAGAACCTAGGCAACTAAGGATTCAAGAGAGTATTTCAGCATCTCTGAGAAAAAGCAAAGTATTAGGATCCAAGAGGACCCACCAGCACTGGCTCAAGTTTTAAGAAGAAAGCTTAAAAGGGTACTCATTTCTCTTATTCTAATTCTATGGCAAAAGTAACAATGGTTTAATATTTGCTTAAAAGTTTGAAAATAAATAAGAATGAGTGTTCATTTATTATTATATATTGCATATGTATACATGTATTTATGTATGCATGTGTACCTGTATGTATATGTATGTATGCATATATGTATATGGATATATATATACATATCTGTACACATTTACAAACTCTTTATTATCATTGCTTACTACATGGCTATCACAAATTCATGCTGATTTTACCACATTAAGTAAGGTCTTACTCTACATGTATTTTTGATGACCTACCTGTGTTCTCTGTCCTCTGTACTCCAACAGGGTTGTGATCTCTCAATCAGCATTTACAAAAATTCTCACAGGTATAACAGAGTTGCTTTAAGTGCTCTAAACGTGGTCCGTGTGGAAAAAAAAGCTGGAGCTCAGGCTATTAAACCAGATCTATTCTGGACAACAGTGACATATGTTTTAAATTTTCATAGAACTTCAAACATGTATAATGGCTTTACCGAGTAAAGATGCTTCCCTTCACTGGGGTCTAGTACAGAAAGTGCAAATTAAATTAGGAGAGAAATTGAGCACAGGTGTGCGGCATTACTGTGTCTTGCAAGTAATCCCATGTCTCAAGCAACATCACAGAATTATCATTTCACCATGGGTGTTTTTGTCGAATGTGTTAAACACCACACCTCACCTGTGGTATTGAAAAGCTTGTCAAAAAGCTTGGATCTGACTTTCTGTTATAGATTACCAGCAGCTTTAGAAGTTAACCAGTGAATCAGAAATTGTTTTGGAATATTACTATCACTGTTATTTTAGGTCCCATTCAGTAGATATAAAAACATTTTGCCTCTGTGACATTCTCAGCTCCTTCTGGAATCAAACCTCTTGTCTGGGTTCAGCGCACTCCCTTCTAACATGGCTGCATGAGCACAGATCTATAATTCTTCATCTCTGCTTCAGTGTCCTGGTTTTATTTTCAACTAAATGGCAATGCAAAGTCAGAAGCAATTCCTGTTGAGCATACACATGCAGCTGACCTAGAGATTTTTGTGGAAATCTAAATCTGATAGCATGGTTTTAAGAAACTATTCCATGGACTCTCACCAACCTATGGCCAACTGTCTTTCTTCTTCTTTCTTCTTTCTTCTTTCTTCTTTCTTCTTTCTTCTTTCTTCTTTCTTCTTTCTTCTTTCTTCTTTCTTCTTTCTTCTTTCTTCTTTCTTCTTTCTTCTTTCTTCTTTCTTCTTTCTTTCTTCTTTCTTCTTTCTTCTTTCTTCTTTCTTCTTTCTTTCTTTTCTCCTTATCTCTTTTTCTGCTTTTCCTGTTCAGTTTGCTTACTTACCACAGGTCCTCACTAATGTATTCCAAAAGTTTACCATAATAGATGAAAGAGATTTTTGTAAACTACAAGCAGTAACATCTCATGCTGAAAGCACATCCACAGTACACAATATTCAAAAAGAAGATAGCAGGTTTGGGTCCAAATTTTAAAAAGTGACTGCTTTCTTCATTTGCCTCTCTTGAATCATTAAGCCACGCAGATAAAATCCATGTTTGAAAATTCGGGTGGGTCATAATGGTTCATTAGCACTAGAGCTTTGTGTTGTGGAAATGTCTGGGACTCTACAGGAGCTACAAGCACTAGACACCTGGCAAGATCTAGCCTGGGGGAACTGAAACAGCAACACTTCTTCAAGGAGATGTGCAGGACTGGGGTCTGCAACATGTTCTTTTGTAACTCAGGCGTTGTACTCCGGCTCTCTGTTGGCTTTACAATTAACAATATTGTATTTACACACTTGCATTAAAGTTTATTCAGTTTTACTTGACATTTTGATGTTATTTCTGTGTGCTCCAGCGCCTCAAGTCATGGTTTTCTGCAACTAGACAAATCTTCAGTTTCGCTTGACTGCAAATGATTCATCCTTTCTTTAACAATAATATTTATTTCTACATTCACTTCATAAGGTCTTAGTCTGTTGACACCAGCATGGTACCATTACCAATATATAAACAAAGAAAAATTATAACACTGAGACTGCATCAAACTTGTGCATAGTGTCTGTGGTTGACTTTTAAATGGATGCAGCTCCAGAGAGCTTATCCACATAAAAGTAATAATTAACATTCCTGAAGTAATAACTGCTCGGCCACATTTCATACTGCTAGCTCAGACATTTGCATGCTTCCAATATGAGCACGATATGGCTCAGTCTTAAAGCTGCCAAAGCACAGCAGGTCACTCAGCATGCATAAAAAGAACTGACATTATATTCAGCAGGGTCTTTATCTTGTTTGAATATTCCTCCCTGCAAGATTATTTCAGCATGCAATGTGTTTCATTTAAGCAAAGTCAGAGAATGCAAAATAATCTGAAGTAATTATACTATTAAATGTTGCTATTACTTTTTTAAAGCCCTGTCTCAAAACATAACTGGTTTTCTCAAGGCTAAAAATTGCCAACAGAAGATCAAATGCACTTCTTGAGTAACCTCATTAGAAGCAATAAAGCTGCTTGAAGACTGCGGCTGGTCCTTTACGACACTACAGTGGGAACTAAGAAAGACACAGGAATAATGAGGTATTATTTGCTTCCAATTGGTATTAACTCCTATTTCAAGAACACTACAACTGGAAATTCTCAAAATACCTCACAATTCTCTGTAGAATAGCATAGCCCTGTTTATCAGCATCTATTAAACACCTAGAGATACCTCCTGTGGAAAGATTCATAGCTCTAACTGTGTCCTGGAGATTAGCACCTGCCAATGTCAGCAAGAGCATCGCTTTGGCTACAGCCTCACCAGGCTCTCTGTGTTAAATTCATCTGGTCAGGAAACAGAAGTGACACCTACAGGTAGGTTTAAAGAGATACAGATGCCTTACATTTTCTGATAACTTGTGTTTTGCACAATCTCTCTCCCACAGTGACTAACGAATCACAGTTGAGCAGTTTCCAGACCATCCCCAGTGCCCAATGCAGGCATTAGGCTGCAGAAGGACTTCCTGCCTAAGCACAAACAACTGCTGCTTTCGAGTTCTGGTGGCAGTCTCATACAGAAAACTAGAATGAAGTACCAGATTTAGTAGTGATTGTGAGCTATTCAGCCAGTGGATTGTAATTATCTCTGATTGTTGTTTGATGATCAGTTATGCTCTACATGAGTTTGTAATCTCCTCTCTTTACACCCTGCAGATTGTGGCAATGGAGCATTACAGCAAAAGAAGCTGCTATTTTCATTTTTATTGGAAGTACCAAAGGGGCCTTTTGTCCTTAATTACAGTTTATTCACATTCCAGATCAAAGCATAATGGAGAAAGCAAGAGAGAAGAAAGCCAGGGTTGCCAACTGGTAGAACATAGTCTTGCTGCTGCTGTCCATGTAGTTCCTAAGAACTATGCTCCCTTCTAAATGCTGCTTTACGTTTTAACATTTTGACAATAAACACTTTTTCTCCCCTTCCTATACTAGTTTCTATTTATTTCACATCTTTTTCCAGCATCCCAGCCCTCAATAGGAAAAGTTCCTTACAAGCACACCTTTTATTGCTGTGACAATGCCCTATGTCTTACTGTGAAACTCACTTGTTACCATTTGTTAACTAGCTTTGTTCGCATTTGTTAGTTACTTACTAACCCGACGTGTGAAAAATCCTGTTTCTAACTTTGGAAATGAGCATATTAACCAGTGAATGCCATCTGAGCAGTTATGCAGAGCCAATCTACTTGTACCAGCTGATATGAATGTGTCAATCTGGTAGAGCATTAATGCTTGTATGTAAAACTAAGCTCCTGAGCAATTACATATGAGCTCAAGTGCTGTGTTGGATGAGAGCCACAGGACCTGAACCAAAACTCATGGAACTTGATCAGAGTATTTTAAATAACTTCAGTGGATTCTGGATCAGGTCCATGCTGTCTGCTAGAGGTATTGGCTACATTTTTCCAAATAAAAGAAGTTAAGAATAATATATCAAAACCTTTGATCCAGGACTAGCAGGCCCAGGAATTAAGACTCAGTCCCTTTATATGATGAATTTACAAATTTCCTGACTTAGGAAAGCATGAAAAACACTGACAAATACTTATGTTGACATACAAATAAGTACATGAGACCAAAGGCTAGAAAAGGCATTTTAATCCTCTAAAAATATTGAACCATTCCAGAGCAAAGAGCGTCTAATGATTTCAATCCACAGTTGTTTGTGTAGCCCTAAACCCTGTATCCATGATGACATTTCATTTTACATCATTTGTTTCTTTAATCAGTTGTACTTCATAAAAGCACTCTTTCAGCCAGGTCAGCAGGGAATGTGCTGAGCTACCATGAGCAACGACTGGAGTCATTGATTTCATCTGCCGGCTTCATGGGCTGAACGTGTCCGTGTGATCACAGCTCAGCTGCCTGGGGACCACTGTCTGAAGTCTGTGTGTATCCCAATATGTTATCCAGCCTGGGCTTTCAACAGCAAGACACGTTTATTCATCCCTGCCTATTGGTTTAGAGTAGAGGGTTTGGTCTTTTTTTTTTTTTTAATTAATTTTTTTTTGAATTAATCCTTTCCAATGGAGCCAAGTCTTGCCTTCATCACTGAAAGCATACAAACACCTTTTGAATGTCAGTGGCACCCTTTGTGCTGACAGTGTTGTTTTGCACCTTGTCCCATACTAGTCAAATTGGTTCTTCTACCACAGTAATTAATGTAGTCTTTGAGTGACTTCCATTATCTGTTACACAATGTGACTTAATATTTCTCAGGAGTGTTTCTTTTTTTCATCTTTCACTGAAGAAGATATTTATGCAGTAGTGCATCTTGGACATAATGTCTATGGCTTGATGTTGTATGATTAGCTGGTTTCCTCAAGGCAAGTTTCTCTTGGAATATGAATATATTTTCCAAGCCCAAATAGGTAGATATCTAGGAAGTAGCTGGCTATGCTGAGGGTACTTCATTCATCAAAACCAGTTACACTCCCCAAAATAGACAACCATATGAAAAATGCAACACATACACACATTTAAAGGACTTCTTTTCAGAAAAGATTTCTTTTACAAAACCAAAAGAATTTAACATGCCCCTTAGATTTTTAACGGGTCAGCTACTAATCAGTATTTATAGCTGTTAAAACCTGTTTTCAGCATTGAACCAAACAATCCCCTGGCTCCAATTACTGTTATCCAGGGAGTAGCTGAGAAGGTAGCAACCACAGGCAGAGGAAGCCAGACAGAAAGAAGAAAAGTAATTTATTGATTCTTCTGATCCGTCCTAGCCTTTTATTATTGTTAGCCAGTTTGAGAAGAACCATCCCAGTTTCTCCTGTTCCTTCTTTCTGCTCATTCAGATTTCTTCAGAGCAGCTCTTCTTAAAAATAGCCAGCAAAACACCAACCAAGTAATTCATCTACTTTGGGGTTTTTCAACCAAAATTACTTTCAACCAAGCATTTCTTTTACCAGGGTACACACTTGCATCTACTGAGTAATAGTATGAAATTCCTTCCATCTTCTGCCATCACACCTGATCAAACATCACATGCACACAGTATTTCCTATATCTGTATTATTTTTGTACTGATCACTTGCATGCTGGTACTAAAGTGCTCCAGCTGTAACTGCAAGAACACTGAACTTATTGTCAAATACCAGACAAGATGGACCCTGCTCCAAGGACTGTATCTGATTTAAATCGGACATGTACAAGCGTTTCCTTATTTCTTATGACCTCTCTAGCACAGCTTTGGTGGCCTGAAGCTTCCCAAAGTCCCCTACAATCTACCATTGCCTTTCTGACTATTTTGAGGTACATGAAGGGTCTGTAGGACCACAAAGAAATCTTGCTAATGATCCTATTTCTGAATTCTGCCTTCTTCCACTAGAGATGAGCACAGTTTACCACAGGTATTGTTAATTTGACACTTCTAAGCCTTTCCGTCTGTATCAGTTTCTTTTTTGATTTACAGCTAGACTCAAAGGGCAGGAATTTTTTCATGGAAAATTAACTTTATGATTTTAACTCAATTGCTGAATAAGGAGAAAAAATAGATTTCAACCTTTTGTCAGTACTATAGTGTGCTGCTTCTTCATAGAACAATCAGTGAAGTAAAACTACCTAAATAAAATGCACTTCTCCCTGAGTACAAAATGTATTTATATGCCTAAAGACTTAGTAATCTGTTAATTAACAGGGATAGAAAAGCAGGGGTCAGTGATCCAAGAGCTTTCTCTCCTCTGTTTGTGAATCTTTCCAACCTTCTAGTGTTTAAAGGGAAAAAAACAAAACAAAACAACAAATCAACATCAACAAAAAAAACTTATGTTTTGTCACTTAACAGATAAGTTTGGTACCCGCCTTCCTTGAATATATATACATATATATATATATAAATTTATATATCTTTTAAAATATATTAGTCTATTGCTATTTTTAAATATATTAGTTTATTGCTATTTTCTTGCATGGTGTCTAATTTTTGTCATCTGCTTTTCTCTCTAGTTCAATAAAATATCATGCTTCTCCCTGAAAAAAATCTCAAAAATACAGAACACTGATAGAATCTCCTTGTCTAAAATACTATTTGCTGACAGTGATGGTGATGCTATAAAGTGTGTGACTGTTAAAAAAGTTGCAGGAAGTATTGCCTAAATGGCATTAAAGAATCTGGAAGGAACCTAAAGTTACTCAAAACTTACATACTTATATGCTTCTTGGGTTGTTCTTGCAAATTGTACTAAGATGTTTTTATTGCTCCCAATTTCTCCCAGGCCTGCAGAATCAGCAAATGGGTTATCTTTTTTCCTATAAAGCATTAGAAAGAACTGTTTACCAGTTTTCAACCCATTAGACTCCAGAGCTTACACAGGTGTCAGAGGGCATTCCTTTGGCCTGCAGGCACTTTGTTCCTGTTAAAGATGACTGAGAGGGTAGAATGCCATGTAACCTCAGTGACATGCATTTATCAAGATGGCAGCTAAGAGGCTCCTATTTATAGTGTTGCATGTAGATCTCTGGAAGATAACAAACATACAAACCTACAAGTTCGTTTTTGTCTTTTTTTGTTTTATTTTATTTTTTCAGAGCAAGTCTATACTACAGGGCTGGAAAGTCTATTCCACTCCATAGGAGTGTTACCATGGAGTTTCATGAGCTTAGGCTCAAGCCATAAATACTGAAGTAGAAACAATAAAATGAAAAACAAAAGATGGCCAAATGCCCAGCAAAATCATCTAGAGGCTGCATGAGCAGGAGATAAGGCTAATGTGACATTAAAGATAAAGAATGAGCAACATTTTAATTAACACGCTTCCAGTTCCTATCACAAAGCTGCACTTGCCTTCTTAATAGAAAACAACCTTGCTTTTAACATTAGCTTTCCCTCAACAAAGGCAGCTTTCAGCAACCAATTGGAGGGAAAAAAATCACATATTATGTTTAAATAAAATAGAACTAGCAAGGACATAAAAATATGAATTTTGAAAGCCAAGCCTTGGTTTCCCAGTGGGAGGAAGTTCAAGTGTGCCAATTTCCAATAGCTCTGAGTTGGGATACTGTGAGCATGCATGGTGTTTATTGACTTCTAAATTAAGGCAGTCAATCTCAGGGAAAAGCAGAGTAATGGAGGTCGTTCTTTCTGTTTCACACCGTATGTGTAAAATAGCAACAATCAGCAAAGCTTCGAACTGCCACTAATACAGACATAGGATATTCTGGAACAGGAAAATGCCATACAGCCAAATTTGCCACCCTTTCTTTGTTTATCTTATTCTACTTTTCTGCTTTTTTCACTGTATCACTCAATCAATGTCATCCTTTTCCACAACTAACAAGTAATCCTACATCTCCGTTGGATTGATTTATATTTATTACTGACTTCAGTCGTTCTCCTTCATTTGCTAACTTATCCCAGATGACTATTAGTAAAGCTATGTGAAGAATTCACAATGAATAATTTACTCAGAAACTTTGCCTTCCTTTTCTATTCTGTTTTACTCCAACATATCCTTTGTCAGAAAGTCTTCATCCCTATGGTCTGGCATTGCAAGTGAATACCTGTGCAACTGCTGAACAGTGCTGTTAAGCAAGAAATGCAGTAGAGGTCCCAGCCTTGTCCTTGAGACAAGGCCATTGTCCACCGATTTTCAGGAAAACAGAATCATTTGAGATCTCTTTGGAAGAGCTCCTGAAGACTCCTCCCATCGGAGGCAGAAGATGGGAGTATGCCTTTTTCCTTGAACATATATTCTCCTTTGTCTCAAAGCCTGGTCCAAATCTTACAGCCTCCAACATCTTTGCTTTGTCAGACTCTGCTACCCAGTGTTTGAGCTCTGCTGGTTAGCTTCGATTGCCCGCAGAAGCCACCAAGACACAATTGGGTGAATTATCATAGTTTGGAAACATGCTGTCCCAGTTACAATGCCAGCATTTGCTCTCTGCAAGAGTACTGCAGTTCTCTGCTTCTGTGACTGTTCCTGCTAGAAAACTGGTTACTAGACTATTCAAGCTCAGTAAACACAAAACAAGAGAGGAAAGAAGCCCATTTCAATGACTGCTTCCATAGCTATTTTTCTGGTGCATGCTCAGCTTTGTTCATTTGCATTTTACAAAATAGTTTACCTAGCATCTCCACTAGTTCTCTCACTCTGATATAAAAGGAGAAAATTCTGCACTGCTGTGCATCTGTGAAACCTAGCACACACTGAGAAAATCACATGGTAAAGATTCATCTCTATTACAATCAAAAGTGCTTTTTTATTTTCCCAGGGTTCTCCCATGATCTTTGAATGAAAAATGATTGCATTTTATACCTTCATATTTCAAACAATTTACTCAGACACTTATATAGGATTAAATTAGGCCATGTTAGGAAGCCAGGCACTGCAGACATCACAGTGTTCCTGAGAGACCATATTACCTATACACTGTGTGACATACACTGCTTAGGAATAATTGGTCAAACTGATCTTTGACTATAGATGTGTGTGACTTCCCACTACGTGAACAGATCAGACAGGGCAACAGGAATCTGCTTATTTATTAACAGGGACTCTATTTTCTAATATAGTGACATATTTACTTTAATACCCACCCATGCAATGGGGCTTTTTGGTCTGTGAAGTGGATGAGTGGCACACACACAGTCTGGTTTCTACCCACAGGTGAACGTTTGGATTTCATAACACACCAGTTTGCCAAAAGTCACACATGCATGAACGAGAGAGGGGAAATGGAAATCACCTTCAGTTCTCCACTTTGGTAATCCTTCTCTCCCACAAATACCGTGTTAGGAGCTAAGGACAAAAAATATAATAAAAAAATGTTCTCCCATCTTGACTGCTTGACCTCACTTCTAACAATTATATTTTCCACCCTTGTTCAAAAAAATACAAAAATCCTGTAAGATGGTTGCTTGGTCAGGACCTTAATGGCACTCTGTAGGTTCGGAGCATTTGTTGACACTGCAACTGGTACTAGTCAGGTTCAGAAGAGGATGAAGAATTTGATTACCAGGTCTGCCACACTAATGCTTTCTGAATATCCAACTATTTATCACATATTTGTATGGGAGAAAATAGTGATGATACTGAACAGGGCAAAAGGAGCATAACCAGTTTGGTCCTGTTGGGTATGATTTACATTCATTTACTGCTGTATTAAACAAACCATCAGCAATGTATTTCAGTAGGACAGACCTCTAGCTAGCTCTGGCTAATGGAGAAGCTCCAGTGAAGACAGTAGCATCACTTCATCTTTACATTAAGGGAGCTCAAAAATATCTTTTGTTTTTATAGCTTTTAAAATTAATGTGCATTTCAGAAGTGCTACTGTCATCTTCCCAGAAATTTTAAACAAAATGTTGAACGTTATTTGTACAAGTGTCTGTAAAGATTACAGAACCATTTGTAGAGGATGATTCTGACATGTCTGGATAGGTAAAACTCTAAAATAGAAAAGATTGTTCCTTGATGTAGTGGGTGCCTTTATTTGAAAAGAGACTGGAAACTAGGTCTTCAGACTGTCATTTAAGTAACCTGAGCAATGGGCTACACAGACACGTTCTTTCTCTTTCTATTTCTCTGGATCATCAACTCTTTAATTTGTTTCTTTTCCAGAAAAACACAGTCATTTACAGAACTACATGCCACTCATTTTCCCATGGCTTTGTGGTTTTTACACACACTTAGAAGTGAAAAGATGTGATCTTGAACCTCCCCTAACTGGGGAAAACATAAAAATCACATCTTCCCCATTCTGTGCAAGGGCTCTTACCACAACATTCATACATAAACAGTGCATACCATCACCATGACTATCTCAAGAGAACACCACAATGACATTTTGTGAAGGACCAGATCATTACAGTGCTTAACTGTCTGGAAACACCAGCAAGATAAGGCCCCTCAAGAGATTTCAGTAGATCAAAACCCATTTTCAGGATGCCATTTGGCCCAGCTGAGGAGACAATTACTTAGCTGGTCAAAAAAGGCCAGTTTAGACCTACATAAAATTCTATGGAAAACTGTACCTGATTTCAGACTTCTACAGTGGAGATGTTTTTACCAAAAAATTCAGCCCTTGAGACCCTTGAAGGCTAGTGGAGAGAAATAGATATTCTTAAGCATTCAGCACTTTAGGATGATAAATTATCCACTGTATTTACTTGATTTTATTGTTTTATCTTTTTTTTTTTTTTAATTTGCTTCTTTTAGCACCTACTTTAGGAGATAAATCATGCCCTGAAGATAGTTTGTTTCTTTCCACTGACTGAAGACCATCTGTCTTGGATGTAGTTATCCACAATGGAGGCATCAGTCTGTTCTGATTAATCCCTCCCCAGACACATAGTGAACTGAATTTACTTTACTGCTAGATAGCATCTGAATAGGTCTTTCTGAGTGATAGTTTTGGACTTAAACCCTCTGGTTCTATAAAAATGACGCTTTTACCTCTTAAGGCTCTTCCTGCACTCTGCCTTTGCTGACCTTATTGATGAACATTGTGATATATGAACAAAATGGTATATAAACTATTACTGTAAAAGTATACGTTGCATATAGAACTATTGTATGCTGTGTTTGACAGAAATTGTGGAGCAATCTTATGTTTCACCTTCTGCTAAAGGAATAATCATTTCCAGGTTTTCCATTCTGACTGTGACTTACACGGTTTTGCTTCATTTGAAGTTCGTACACTGAGGGGATAGACACAAAGTTTAGAATGGGAATGATGGTTTTAAGACAGTGTTGTGTTAGAATGGAAAACACCACGCTAATTTAGCAGTTAAGTATCTGAACCTGCTTCCACTTGAATTAGGCATTTCCAGAGCCCTTGGCAAAGCCCAGCTAAACACAATGCTCATTCAGTTAATAAAAAGCACTGCACTTTCTCTCCTGACAAATCTGACTCTTGAGTGCTTATTAACACATAACACTGTAAGAGCTTTTAGCTTCCTATTGCAAGCCAAAAATTCAGAATATCAATTTATTGAATTTTCTTCATTAAAAACCCACATTCAAAATGCAGTAAGTCTCAAGGCCCACAGTTTTCAAGACAATTGATGTATGGATTTGCCAGACCTATCACTTCAGCACAGAGCCCAGTTGTGTCCTTTTAATGTCACAAGTATGTGAAAGCCACAGTCATAAAATAAAATTCAAATAGGTCTAACACTCAAGTTTGTCTAGATATTTTTCTCCCATAGAAAAAGTATTCAGTAGATTACACAAAAGTTCCACTGAGATCTGAACTGCTGCAGTATCAATGGGCTGGTGAATTTCAAGGAAACACACAATTCTTTATTTTAATCATCTTTTCCTGTGCACTGCTTACCTTTATACACATATTTGATTTGGAAGCACTCATAGTTTTCATACCTTCATTAATCATTTGGAATGAACGCTGGGGAGCTTTTGGGAAATTTAAGGGGATGACATCATCACCAGGATCCTGAAAATAATAATTAAAAATGACAGGTGAGCACAGCTGGGAAATAAAGCTAAATTGATAACATATTTTGTCTGAATAATTACAACTTTTTAACCCACAAATCAATACGAAATTGTTAAAATACTTCAGTGCAGTTAGTCTTTGTGTGTACAACTTCAGTGTGAAAAAACAAAGAAACTATGAATATAGACAAAATAGACAAATTGTTGGTAAGGAGAAAGGCTCTGGCCTGAAAACATTAGTTCAGCATTGTGCTGCTATGGGTCATCCTGGGAAGCCAGTTTCATCTGTCTGGTTAATTTATGAAATGATCCAGTCCTGTATGCGCATTTCTTGCTCTCCCCCAAAGGACCAAAAGACGCTGCATGATTTCTCCCTGTCTTCATCATTAGCTGCATTGAATCTTAGAGTCAGAGCATTCAGAAGGAATGAGAAAAAGCTTTTAAAGGAAAATAGAAAAAGATTTACTCCTAGAATGTACCTCAGATATATACATGTAACACATTTCAGGTCACCGAAGTGGCCTGTAAGCAAACAGATGCGTAGCAAAACAAGTAGTTTATGCTCCTCTTATCAGGAATGACTTCATGAGCATTTCTAGAATTCTTAACTGAGCACAGAACAGTTGATCCATCCTGCATAGAAATATAGCTGAAAAGTGTCCAAGGTTTTATTACTTTTCCAGAAGAATAATATGTCCTGGTTTTTCCAGCTGCACATTGGGCAAGTTCCATTTAGTGAATGTTTTTAAATCTCATAAGTATTAATGCTAGAAGTAATGCAAGATTCATTAGCTGAGCTTATGGCAGTTTTTGGAGGTGCACTTGATGGAACACGAGCTCATCCATGATGCTCAGAGGACATGGCAGATTACTGTTCGTAAAAAAGGGCAACTATTTATGTATCAGGAAACTCTGGAGCCAGCCATTGAGATTCAGGACAAAACTGTGTCTGAACAAGAACTGAAGTTTTAACATTTTGACATTACTCTCAATTTTCTTAAGTTTTCATCCAGAAAGCAATGATTTAAAGACTAAAGTCTCTGTTTAGCAAAAATGTTCCACTACTTTTGCAACACTTAAGCCAAGGAGGTCATGAAACAGGTTTTTGGTACCCAGATGGGCTATTAAGCAGCAGCTCTGCTGGGACCCCAAACCAGGTGCCTCCTGCAAAGAGCACTCAGAGGTTTTTATGTCAACATCTCTCCCCAACCTTGTTTTCCTCCAAGACTCCAGTCCTGACTATGACCTCTCCATTTGCAAAAGAAGTTTTCAGAAGTCAAGCTTTTCAGAGACAATTGGTCTTCCTCCCCAGCTCCATATTGTCAGTTATGTGACCATACTGACTTCCTTCCTAAAACATCTCTAACTCCCTTCCTGCTACTGAGATTCCTCATGGCTCTTTACCCCCAGTAGGTAACTGCACATTCTAAAGTTAGCATGGTTTCTGGATATAAGTTGAGTAGCAGTTAATCTGCAGCTCCTCCAGAGACCTGCCTGCCCCTTGAGCTGAACTCTGCATGTTCTGAAAGTTTTTGTTGGGGCCCATTTGGTCTTTTCATCGCTAGCCAAGTTTCATGTGGTCATGAAGGGAGAGGCAAATCAAAAGGGTCCTTATGAATAAAGGAAGATAAGAAAAAAAATAAAGGCTCAGTTTCACAGCCATGATTAAATAAAACAAACACTTTTGCCATCTGATTAGAGGTGAAGGAATACTTCAAAAAATATTTGCTGAAAGTCATCTAAAGATTTCAGCTGAAGGGGACTTTGGGGGAAGGGTGTTGGGAGGGTTAATGAGCCTGCCTTGTTTGTGTTTTTGACCTTTTTTCATTTTCTGGAAATACGTTGTAGCAACATTTGCCAGAGTAGTAGGCTGTAAATCAGCATCACAGGATATTTGCAGAACATCAGATTCAGGACCATGAGTGTTCACATGTGAAACTATTCAGAACAATCAGGCTCATCCGGAAAACAGGAGATTGTCAGTGTCTGCTCAGAGCAGCTTCAGCTCTGAATGCTTTGCTCTTTTTGCAGATACCACTTTACACATAAAACAGTAACAGTTTCAGTGTAGGAGATGCATTCAAAATGGTGGGAACATTAACATCTAAGTGAAAGTGTTTTCTATCTTTGGTTGTCCTTAAGACAAAAGTAGTCTCAGAGTGAGACACTGACAATAGCAAGAACCGTCTTTGAATGCTCCTTAGTGTCTTACAGTTTAGTATCTAGTGATTTCAGTGGTAAAATGTTCTTGTATTTATTAAGTTTCATCTGAGAAGAGGAATACTTGAGAAGAGTAATCACCAGCCAAGGGGACAGGTGGCAGGGCTAATCTTTTGTCAAAAGGGCCATGCTAGAAGGGGAAGCAATTTAATACTGTGTCAGTGCCAATCAGTATTACTTTCATAGAACACTGTAAACAGAGGACTCACAGGCCCTCACTAATTAATTCACATGGAGATATTGCTAACAGATGGTAAACACATGATTAGTCATGGCATCTTTGGTGTCTACTTCAATATAACTATCACAAAAAATGAAAGGATCGTACTACTAACTGCAAGAACTGCACAGTTCTGAAATTACTTACAACAAGTAATATATTCTTACATTCAACTTGATAGTTCTGCCCTACAGAATTTTAGTATATATGGTTACACTGGTAACTTGTTAATTGTTCTGAGCAGAACAGACCAACATATTTAAAAATGTCTGCCTTTGGAAAAGCAAGAGTTAACTCCATTTTCTCTTCTGACATACATATCCTTTGCTTAAGTGCTCTGCTGTGAATGTCAATACTTTGTTTTGTCCTTTCAGAATTGTTATGAAATGCAGGGATGAAATGAAATTACTCACTGGGTAATACCGCCCATCAGCCTGTGCTTCCTGTTCAGCTCTTCCTTGTTGGGAAGAGAGTACACACATGGGGCTCCAATGCATCAAAGGCTCATTTTATATGTCTAATGTTAAAGTTATGTGCTGTTGCAAACTAGGCCAGCTCCTAAAAAGCATGTAAAATCAGAGTAAATGGAGCCCAGTCTGGCAGCTGTGAAAACTTTCACTGCTAGTACAGCCAAAGCAGATGCTTCAGCTCGGAGCCGCATTCAGCGAAGCGGCCGCCAAATTCCAGGTTGTCTGGATGGAGAGACATCCAGGGTGGTGACCAGTGCCCAGGCTGTGGTACACCCGCTGACACGTCTGCTGATGTTCAGATGTACTGCATTTGGGGGTTATTTGTATAAAGTGGCAGAGCTGGGTAAGTATGTGGTGATAAATCTGGTGTGTTCCAGAAGGAAGATGCTCAAAAGAAACAGCACATAACTAGATTATAGCTCAAGTGAGCCCAACCTTCAAGTGAGCCTATAAACCACATACCAATCCCTCGCACAGCTGAAAGCCAGGAAACACATACCACATACCTCAGCGAGGAGAAGAAGGGTTCACGGGTGGCAACAGCAGTGGTTCTCCAGGAGTCCCTTGGCTCCAGCCTGGGAGCGTCTGGGCTTGGCATGCAGCTGGCAGCCAGAGTGACCCCAAGGTGTCAGTAGTGGCACACCTGGGACCTCTGTTTGCTAACAGTCGGGGTTCAGATGCTCCAGCACATTTTGTCTGAGAGGCATCTTGTTGCTGGTCTCTTAACCTGGCTCCAGCAAAGAAGTTCCAGTGTGAAAAACTATACATATGTGCCTGGTGTTTAGCCAATTTGTACTCAGTAAGGTAAAGACGTTTCATATGGTAGCTAGTGAAAAGCAAAATCACAAGTGGTTTGGGCTAAACTGAGTCTAACCTACTGAGGAAAAAAGGCATACTTACTGTCCATGGAGGAAATATTCTGTTTATATTAGGCTATTAACCTGTGTGATATGCTTTGCTTTTTCCACTCCTTTAATGGTATATTTTGTCATGCATTTCCAGGTGGTTTCCTGTGCAAAGTTCAAAGGACTCTGAGAATTGCTGAATGAAGTTGTTTTTCCTGGGTGAAAGAATGAAATGTTTGAAATGCTTTGCAAGGTTTACAAATATATAAAACATTCCTGTTAAAAGATCAAATTCCAGTCCACAGAAATTGATTTCCCTATTGTAATTGTAGGAAATAAATTACGTATGTAAGATAGACAGTGTGTGCTACAGGAAACACTAGTAAAAAAGACTTTTCAGGGACTGCAATAAGGCATCTCTTATGCTTTAGGAAAAGTCATTAAGGTATTTCATAGATAGGAGAGGACAGCACAGCCTTGCCTACCCGTGTTGGCTTCCGGGCTGGTTTGTCACTTTCCAAGTTGACTAGGAGGGAAGAAGTCACAGACCACCTCTGAGGAGGAGAGGTGAATCCATGTCCCTTTTGTACCTCCTGGAAGTGCACAGCCTTTTCCCAGGGGGTTTCCCAGGATAGGCCGTTCTGCACCCTTCCAACACCAGGTCTGTGTGCCCTCACTGGAGATGCATCTCTGGATGCTCCACAAGATCAACTATTTAGGAAAACAAACAAACAAACAAACAAACAAACAAAAACAAAACAGCAACAAAAACCCACAACTTTTCCCTTCACACAGAGCTTTAAAGAAACAGCAGGTTTTGCTCCGAACAAAGCCAGATTTTTGTGCTCCTTGCTGGCTGCCTACCTATACATACAGGCTGTGTTAGTATATCCCTAACATACAGTTTAAATTGGTAAGAGAATGTTTGGCAGTTACATTTAAGATGTAATGAACAAATCAGTTTGTCATCAGTTTGTAATGGTACAAACATTTTAAGTATTGCAAGACAGCTTGAATAATACTGTGCTCTCCAAAGTAAAATGTTAGCATTTGGTTAGTGGCAACAGTGGGTAAAAATGAATTCTTGTTGCAGGAATGCTACATTTCTGTGAGGTTAACCACACTCTGGCCAGAATCAAGCCAGAAATTAGCCTCTCGGCTGCTAAGATGGCAGCTGAAATGTGCAGACTTGAGAGAAAAAGCCTCTGTGGTTCTATCTGCTTGGGGCAATCCCTTCAGAGAAGGGATAAGGCAGTTTAGCATCAGTTTTAGACTTCATTAAACTAGGTCTAAATTTGTTCCCCTTCCCATGTTATAAATACCAAAATACTGTACGTCTGCTACAATTATAATTGTATACCTTAATCAGCAACCAAATTTCTCAACTGACTGCACACAACTCCAGTGAATGGCAGCTGGAATCGCGTTTGAGCGCAACTGGTTAGCATCGGCTTTGCTCTTCAAGCAGAGCCTGCACAACCAGCAGTAGTTAGAGTTCCTGAATACCTCCCATTATAAGAACCAGTTTTTAAATATTTATGAATTTGCTGAATTTAAATCATTCAGGCAGAACAGCTTATTGCTGTAAAATTTGTTTCTGCTTATATAGTTCATTAAAGCAGCAGAGATTTGTGTATGAATATGTATCTAAAAAATTCAGACCTTACTACTGACCCACGCATGATCACTGATTTTATGGTGAAGAAACATCTGTATTTTATCTGTTTCATTTAAACATTTAAAGAATCTACAAGAACTTTTTTACCCCACAAGCAATTGCTTCCATTCTGTGACATTGCAAGAAGTCTGCATGTGTTTGACGCTGTATTCTTGCAGCAGTTATTTTGTGTCTTCATAAGACTATGGGTTATTTTTTTCCCATTTTTTTTTTTTTTCTTATCGCTTATTTCAAAATTTCATTGAAAAGGCAAAATTTGGTTTCAGGAAGATGGATCACAGTAATGGGTTTGACAGAATCTTCGTTAACTTAAATGGGAAAAGTGGCAGTGCCTTTGTCATTAGCTTCCCA
The DNA here is from genome assembly GCF_964034855.1 of Anser brachyrhynchus. Classification (NCBI taxonomy): domain Eukaryota; kingdom Metazoa; phylum Chordata; class Aves; order Anseriformes; family Anatidae; genus Anser; species Anser brachyrhynchus. Next base: position 30,205,574 of record NC_137696.1, read on the forward strand.
AAAGAGAAAATGCTCACATCTCAGCATTTATGCTAAAATTACCTTTTATCTTTGATTTGTATCAAAGTATTTGAGGTCTGACTTATTTATGGGAATGCAGATGTGACCATTGGCCCATGTACATTTATATTATAATTCAGAAACTACACTGAGCCTTTTGTATCTAAAGAGGAATCTGTGGTCTGACTTATATGATGGGCTAAATTAAAGCTTAACAAGTCTTAAAATATTATTAAAGAAGGCACTTGCAAAGGTTGTCATATTTGAAAACATTGATGGTATATTTGATCTACCCTTGTTTTAGCAAAGGATATATTTGATAAAAGAGCAAAAACTAGGTTTATTTATTATTTAAAAGGTCAGGGTGTGTGAGATTTTTTAAGGCATCATTAAGTATGCCATCTGAAGATAAAAACATACACTGAAGTTGTTACTTGGGCAATATCTCATGGAGAGAATGGAGGGAGGGAGGGAGGAAGGGAGAAGGGGTGGAGAAAGAAGAAAAGAGAAAGAAAGGAAGAAAGGAAAGAAGAAAAGAAGCAAGGAAAGAAGGAAAGAAGCAAGAAAAGAAGGGACAGAAGAAGGAAGGAAGGAAGGAAGGAAGGAAGGAAGGAAGGAAGGAAGGAAGGAAGGAAGGAAGGAAGGAAGGGAGGGAGGGAGGGAGGGAGGAAAGGAGGGAGGGAGGGAGGGAGGAAGGGAGGAAGGGAGGAAGGGAGGAAAGTTCTGTACACTATCTCAAAAAGAAACATCCAAGGAAATAACTACAAACATCATGAGCATAGAAAATAACTGGAGAAGTATTCTTGTTCTGTATTTAGTTTATGTTTTTAGAAAATAAAATTATACAGTATTCGTTTTGTTAGGTTTTATGAATGATTAAAGAGGGCTCTTGGAGATAAGAAACAGAAAACAAACTAAATATGTTATTTGAAAAATGTACAGCTTGTAGGTAAACAAGGCAACCACGTGTCTGATTTCACTGATCTTTTGTGAAATAAAAATTCCCTTTGACTTAGTGTAAGTCAATGAGATAGAGAAAAGTAAGTTAATGATTATGAAACCCTTTAAAAAATTAGGAAAGATCTTGTCCCTACTAAAGGTAGATGGAATTTTGCCATTGCTTTCAATATTCTACCTGTTCTGTTCAAACAGCTTAATACATAACAGTAGATAATTGCCTTCATATACAGACAGTAGCTACTTGCCATAAGAGAACATGATATTGATTGGTCCTACAGCATGGGAACTGATTTTAAAGTTTAAGTCTATATCAGTAATAAGAAAAGTATTTATTCAAATAAAGCTACTATGAATATAATATTCACTAACAATCCGTGTCTAAAACATGTTGTTTTTCAATAGTTTTGGCTTAATTGCTTTGAACTAAGAAATTGTCTCTGAAAATAAATATTTTTGTTTTGCTTTAAGTGGGTTAGGTTGGATCTCAAAGAGAATCCAACCTAACTGTTGTGCCAAGGCTGAGGCACTGCTTCCCAGTGCACAGGTGCAGCTGGCAGGGTGAAATGAGGGTGGAACAAGGAGGAGGGAAGGAATAGGATGCACACATTTTGCAACAGAATATTCTCACTTCAAAAAGTTTGCGTGAAATGGAGTCATCCTTTTGCTCAGAATTAGGCATCTACTCTGCCTATAGCTGCAGTCCTATGCACTGGGATCATTTATGCAGGATAAAAGTGGCCAGTGTGGGAGTATTCCTCAAAGTTTTAACCATATATTAGTCAAACTCTGAACAAGGTGAGTAATTACGAATTCCATTATAGGTTTTTCTGAGGTGCTAATTGGCACAGGATATTTTATGAGCATGACTGAATTTATCTTCCAGCATCTACTGATGTAAAGCATAATGTTATTCCTGTTTTAAAAAGGAGAATAACCAGGAGTGACTGGGTACCTAACAGGAGACGGCTTGGATCTGATTTTTTGGAGTACTTAACATTTTATGGCACATTACAGTTTCAAGGCACAGCTTCTATTGACTCAGCTGTCTTTCCAAGAGCTCAGCACTTCTTAAAGTCAGACCTCAGGTACCTCAAAGTAGGTGCTCAGATCTGAGGAAAATACAGTCAGTGGCCACCTGTGAAAATTTTGGTGTGTGATTTGCCCACCATTGCCAACAGCTCGCTAGCAGGGCAAGAAACAGAGTTCAATTCACCAAGGTGGTAATCAGCTCCTTAAAGCACAAGATTTTACATCTTCTGTCTGAACATCTGCCTTACCTCTTGGCTTTCTCAAGTTACGGACCAAGACATGGGGAAACCAATTAAAAACAAACAAACAAACAAACAAAACAAAACAGAACAAAAAACAACAAAACAAAACAAAAGCTATAAATTAAAAAACCACTTCCAAAACATTTATATGTCTTCCTTTTCAGAAAACCAAACCAAACCAAAACCAACCATGTGTGAATAGGCATTAAGAGGGATTGCACATTGTGTTGCTACTTTCTTCTTTTTAGAGACTTTTATTTTATTTTATAGTATTGTATCAGTAAAATAGCTTTACTTCTGTCATCCTTATCATTTGGACATCAACTTATTACCTCATAAAGCCATCACACTTATACTGTCATGCGATGTATTTCAAAATGGTTTTTCCTTTATTAGAACTGACAATTCCTCTATATAACCTTGTTCAAATAAACTTAACACCCACTTTAAAACCACTCTGACTAAAGCCTGTATTTTTCCCAATGGTGTAAACTGTCTGATTGTGCACGTGCACATGCACACAAAGTTGTGCTGAGACTTCAGGTCTCCACCACCAGTAAAAAGCAATCCTCCCAGCATTGGAAACAAAAGACTTAAGTTGAGGTGATTATTTTGGTGCCAGTTTCCATCAATCCAGGGTTCAACATGTCCATGGCTAATATTGATGCTGCTGACTCTCTGTTCAAAACACATTTTGTCCCCCCCCCGAGAGGTACTGACTTAATCCATTGCCTGAAAAGATGAAGATACTGCAAGATCATAGCACATGCTATCAAAGGGGCCAGGGAATTCAACCCAAGGGCATTTGAACCGTTGTGGTTTATTTGACCTGCACCCAAGGAGTGTCCCTTTTCCTGCCCTTGCTGGGAGCACCTCTCCTGCGGTCCAACCTGAGCATGTTCCCCTTGTGAGGAGGGGGATGCGGCTGTGGGACAAAGGGTCTGGCTGCAAGGCAACCTGCTCTGCATCAGGGAAGAGCAGGAGCGCTGCTTTCGGCGACAACCCACACCAAGATGGGCTCAGCCAATTGTGAAACCACAGTGTAAGTCTCCCTTTCTTCACTCTGAGCCTGGCCAGCCCAAAGCACAAAACCCCAAACCTTTACTAATGATATATTATGTCTGGGAACTGAAACATGTGCAAAGTGTGTGCATACGGAGCCGTCAGCATGTTCGCCACTAGGAAAGTCACACCGGCCACTGACAGAGAGTGTAACAGCCTTCTTGTAGCTATTCCTGGAATAGGAAATGTTCCTCATTTTCATTCAGAATAAGTTGTTGTATATGAGTTAGCTTACAATAAGAAAATGCATAAAATATTTCCAAAATTTGAAATAGTTTAAAAAGCAAAACCTAAACATGCTGCATGTATAAAAGTAAAACATTTCACCGTTTCTGATTGTTTTCATAAGCAAGCAGTTCAGCAGTTTGTTTTCTTTTTTAAACCGAGGTGCATTTGGAACAGGATCTGTATTTTTAAACCTCAAAATTTACTGCAAGATGATGGAAGAAGAACCGGTCTCCTCCCCAGCTCATGTCAGCCCCTTTCCTGATTGAGCCCTCCCTTCTCTGCTCGGGTTGGGCAGTGACACAGGAGCAAAGTCAGGCAGAGGCTGGTCTCATGGCAGGCCATACCACATCACCGCCATGGCACGCACATGGACCCGCTGGCCCGTCTGCACGTCCCTCCTCAGGTGGAAGTCCCGCTGTCTTACAGTCTGCTACAACCACTTGCCGTGGAAGGAAAGGTCTTCTGCGCAGTGAGCTTCCATATGAAGAATTTATATCCCCAGTTATAATTGTTATTTCCTTTAGTTTCATCGCAGCCTGGAAATTGCATAGGAGCATGACCGTTTACAGAAGGGCTAATTAAGTGATTTAGTATTGGTACACCAAAAATTATAGCAATAGCCAGCAATGGAACCAAAATTTCCGGCTCCAAAACATGAACTCATCTCCCATTCATGCTGCTTCCCTGCTTTGCCATTTTTTCTACTTTCTTTGGAACATGAATTATGACAATTAATGTATCCCAGGACATATAATCATTTTAGTTTACTGCACACTTGCATGTATGCCTCCCTTTCTATTACTGATACAAATAAACAATATATTATTTGCGCTACTACACCATTTCCAGTTCAGTCCAGAGTTTTTTCTCTCTCTAAATATACTAAGTGTATGATAAAGTTCTCCCATGTCTAGGACATTGCTGCTCAAATAATGCTAAAATTGCACCACAAACTAAAAGATAAGAACTTAAGCGTGTTCTCTCCTGGGTCAGTGTTTCAGCTGTTTGGCTGACTACACAGGAAGATGAGAAAGCTTAGAAGAAGGGTTCAAGTTCCTTCAAAGTGCACAACACCTCTCTTTTTCATGACACATAGCATGTCTGTAGGAAATGCTCACACTCTCATCAGGAAGAAAGCCATCAGGTATTTGTAACATTGAACATATTACAGTACATGGAGAGACAACAGCCATAGGAGTTGTTATATACATGATATAAGTAATGCAAACATATTCTCTATTTACACAGCAGTAAAAGAAATCAGGCTCTTCCCTAAGGTGATATTTTATTTAAGTGGTAAACTTATAAAGCCATTTATGTTACCATATAATTGCTTTATAAGAAACCTGAGGGCTTCTGCTCTGCTGAAAGTTTTGCAAGTACTCTTTTCATTTTCCCACTTTTGCTTCTTCCTTATACAAAGTCAGATCCTTTTGAGAAGAAGTAGTAGAAGAAGAGCAGCACTACAGGGCAGCATGATGGCAAGAACAGATCCGCAGAGAGTGTTAGAAGCCACCTACCTCCACTGGGGACAGACCTCAACTCCCCCTGCTCCCGGGGACTCTCAGTACCTTCTGAGTCAGATCTCTCTCTTAGGCTGTCCTACGTTTCATTGTCACCTATCCTTTCCAAATTTCTGATCAAATCTGGATTCTCTGAATAAAATATTTATTCTGCAGTGCCTTAGATGATGTGGGAATAATTCTTTCTGAACAACTGAGCAGTCTATTTTGAAATATAAAATCAGAAACAAAATGTTTAGACTGCTTATAACTGTAATTTGAAATATCTTGAAGGAACACTATGGATCTTCTATGCACATAGCCAAGAGGAAAAGGGAGTTTTCACTTCAGACACAAAGGAGAGACAGAGTTATTTACTTATAACATTACACTGCCTTGTCTGTGCCCAATTTTTTAGCCTCATACCATAGGACACTTGACAGCATAATGACATAAAATTATATAAAATGTAAAGGAAAGCAAACACCTATTTTGAAGAAATACCCACTTTAGTACTCAGTTCAAATGCCTGCATCCCCGAGCTGAGCAATAACAAATTATTTCAGAACAAAGTATACATTCTGCTGGAAGGCTGGAAGGGCCATGATATATATTTCTATCCCATTACATTTCTACCATCATGAATCTTAATCTTCACATTAAAGTCACAAGGGCTACTATTGTTCGTATCCTTTCCATTTTCATCCCCCATCTGAATACATTCTTCCATTTGAAAAAATAATAAAAAAGGTCTTGACACATGCCTGGATACAGCAAATTTAAAAGGAAGAAGTTTGGTTGCTATTTCTCCCAGTTGTGAAACAGGAATTGCTTTTGTATGAAGCTGGGTCTAACGGAGTGAGACTAAACATTTATAAAATCAAGTAGGGATTGAAATATAGCATTGTGGTTACTAACATTTCACAGCAGCATATCAAGTTTCACGTTTCATCAGCTGAATAGAGTCTGTGTGCTGGGCTATTGTGGTTCAGTAGCTGACAGCAGTCAAGTAAGTGCTGCTCTCTTCCTGGCTTAATCATTTCTATTACACTCAGTGTCAAAACAATAATGTCAGTGAAATGGGCTTGCTGACATTATAGATTAGAATTGAGTGATTCTGAATGTCCTGAGACTGAATTGCATTTTATTTCTAGAAAATTACATATTACAATTGCAAATTAAAGAGCTTAGATCTCAACTGGCTGTATCAACAAATACGTAGCCATGGACTCCAAGCTGCCGGGGAGATGATCCATCATGAAATTCATGAGGTTTCATGTATACTAACAAGAGAACAACTGCCTAAATATTCCGCCATGTGTTTGGAGGGGATTTGAAGAACAATCATTTTTGTTAGGAGAGATTCATTCAGCCGCACAAGAGGTGAGAATCCCTCGGGTAATCTCAGAGAATTACAGGAGATTCCAGAAAAAATAAATAAATAAATAAATATAAATATATTCTTGATTCTCTTTCTTCCATCAGCCAGCCATCAGTTTATGATGACACATCTCCTCACATTCACCTGAGGAACACATTCACAATTTACATACCAGCCCCAGCAGCAGGCTGCAGAGTTTTCTGCCAGACTGACAGCCACCAAATGAAAACAAGTAGCATTTAATAACAGCAGTCATCAGGGCTCTTACTGAAAAAGAGAGGGTATTCCTGTCATCTGTCCTTTAGATGGCAAGGGCAGCAGTGTCCCATAGTACTTTTCTATAAAAATCTTATAATCATAGGATCATTCAGGTTGGAAAAGACCTTCACAATCGCCAAGTCCAACCACCAACCTAACCTAGTCCTATCACTAATCTATGACCTCTAGTGCCACATCCGCGTGTCTCTTAGATACCTCCAGAGATGAGGATTCCAAGAATAACCACATTTAAAATACATTTTACAGAACATGAAAAACTTTGAAATACAAGAGATGTGCTTCCTCTTTGTATTTTCCTAGAAAATCAGCAAAAAAAAGTAGTTACTCTGGTATTTGTAAAATAATTTGAGGTTCCTTGCAAAGAGCAAGTAAGACCAAGCTTAGTAAAAGTGCAGCAACCAACAGCCTTTTAGGAAGGTCCTTAAGTTCTGTTTTGTTTTAAAGATCCAAACCCATTCCAAAGTTTTGTCTTTTTTTTTTTTTTTCTTAAAAAAAATAATCTGTTGCCAAATAACTGCATTTCTTTCTTTTAAAACAAGAAGAGAACTAGAGGTCCTACCTCAGGCTCTTGTGTCTAAAGAACTGCTTAATCCTAGGAGGAAAGAAAGTCTGCAGCAGCAGATTTGTAAATGAGAGAAAGGCAGAGTTAATATGATTCCTGGAAGAATCATTTACCCTTTGATCACAGTCTGAACTGTGTGACCACGAAGGAATAAGGCTGTGTTTCACATTCTTGAGTGGCGGCTTCAAGCTTTGAATGCAGCTGGGCAAGGGTAAGATGAAGATTTTGTATTCCTTTCCTTCTGGGAGAAGGTGCTGGGGAATAAATGAAGTTTTAGCATCTTTTCCTCTCTCTCTCTCTTTTATTTTTTGGTAGCCGTTCAAGTGTTTTATTCTTCTGTACTTTTTCTTCTCTTCTGTCCCCTCCAGCCCCACTCTGCCTATTAGGCTCTTTTTTTTTTTTTTTTTTCCTAACTCATCTTTTCTGTGCAGTTAGATTATCATTTTCTTGTTACTTCTTTTCTCTTTGAAAGTTGAAAAGAAATATAAAAATGTGGAGAATGTACACAAACATAGATAATGTTACCCATTTGAGATTTTTTGATCTTAGCAAGGGGTCATTTCCGTTCTTTTAACTACCACATGTCCTCCCAAAAAGTATACTTACGGCACATATGCAGGTTCTCAACTAAAGAAGGAATCTTCCAGTTGTATCATTTCTTTCATTTCTTTCTTTCTTTATTTTTTTTTTATTTTTCCTTTAGTAACCATCCTTTAACAACGCAGTCATCATTAAAAGATAGATTCCCAGTGGATGATACTCTATCAGTTAAGGCAAGAAAAATATAGAAGGGTTTGTGTATTTGTTTTTACACACATTCTTCTAAATGAAAAAAAAAATACTGACCAACCAACAAACAAACAAAAAAAAACTTTCATTTTGCCTGAGCAGTAGGAATTTAAATTTATTCACAGGCTGAAAAAGCTTGTATGAATTCAGAATATCATTTGTAAGAGCTGCCAAACAAGGAGAAAATGTAATAATATTATTCACCCATGGGAACATTTGTTTCCAGAAAACAGAATTAATAGGCTCAATGCTCTCTGAAAGGCCTTCAATGCTTTCTGAAAGTTCATTTAATCAATAAGCAGAAATAACACTACCAACCAAACAGTGATCAACAGTGATCCAAACAAAAACTACAGAGGAATCTACAAAAATGTAATATATTTACAAGTAAGAAAAAAGCAAGTAGGAAACATTTGATCTTAATATATTTTGTAAATTACTAAAAATATCCACCAGTTACTAATAGGCTAGTATCTCATAAGTAATGTGGGAAGAGGAAAGACATATTTTCTGTAGAACAAATTAGTCATTGTCACAATCGTGACAAGATAACTTTTATGGAGAGTGATGAAAGAACGCTGAAGAAAAAAGCAAGACCATATGTATTTATATAATTCATCATATTATAGAATTAATATCAAAAGCTTGTCATCTGTGCTCCATGATGGAACTTAGATAAGTTTCAGTTAATTCTCAGGATTATTATTCTGAACCAGAGTTCAAAAGGCACGAAAGGCTGCTGACGGCAGCAAAAAAACTTGAGGTTACTTCTAAAACTGTTCATGCTTTTAGATTCTCTTAATTTACTTGGTAGTTTTTGAGCAAAAAAGGGAGATGTATCTTCAATATTTTTTCTACAATTAGTTATAAAGGCTAGATACACTTTTGAACAAATCAAAGGCAAGAGCTTATGTTAATCTCCAAATCCAAGATAAGATATGTTCATCTATTTAATTCCTTATGTTACTGGTAGAACAAGAAATTCTCATTTTTCTCTGGAAGATATGAGTCAGCTTCAGTCCTACATATATAAGGAAACACACTAGTAACAGAAGATTCTGTCAAATTTACCAACTGTGTTTTGATCGGATTTTTGCAAAAGCTTCATTACTTTTGTTAAATGAATAATCACTGAGAAGCCACAGCTCTACCAGGTTATGTGTCTTATAACCTCCTTTGTATAGTTGAATGAGAGAGTGTGTCCTCATTTCATATTTAGCAGAAAGTCAGTCATGCACGTAATAAAGGTATAGGTTTTAGCAAGGAATAAAGGGTGCCAGGAATATAAATATTTGTTATGTGTAATCACAGAACATCTGTTGCTCTCTCCCCATGGGTGGTCCAGCTCCAAAGTATACCCAGCATTTGCACCTTTTGCCATGTAGCCCAGATAAAGTAACGCTGCACAGTATCTTGATTAGTGCTGCTTGCTGATTTCCTTGGGCTAAAATGTTTTCCTGGGTGAACCTACCATACAAGTTCAATAATAAAAACAATCATCTTAACATCTTAAATCAAAAAGAGAAATACACAGCTTATCCTCTCCAGCTAGTTTTAATTCCTTTATTTTTTACAGTTATGCCCTCTTTTTTTTTTTTTCCTGTCATTTTTTTCCCAGCATTTTGCCAGTGAAGCTTTTTTTTTTTTTTCTTTTTTCTTTTTTTTTTTTTCCCTACTCTTTACAGTACTGGTGGTGGTTCCTTGGGTCACAGAGTTAAACTGTTTGAATCCACAACAGCAAGTGAAATATGATCTTTCAAAGCGTTAGTTATGGAGCTTTAGCATTAACTCTGCATTTCCTCTGTCTCTATCTGTCTCTCCCCCTTGTCTCCCCTCGGCCCTCTCTTCCACATTTGCAGGGTGGAATGGGACACTTGCATGTGGCAGAGTTCCCTCCAGGAGCTTCAGTCACATCATTCCTGTGGGTCTCTCCAAAAATGCAATATAAGCGCATTTCTTTATAAGGATGATTCTCAGTGTTAAACTTTTATTAATCTGAGGCTGTTCTTTTCAAGTATTTCAAACTTAAGATTAAAAATGACAACAGACCCTCAACTAATAAGATACCAGGAACCCCTTGTTTATGGACTACAGACTGTTACTATTTCATCCTGAGGATGGGCAACAAGACAGTCCTCCTGGATCTCTTAAAATCCAAAGTGCCTGATTGCAGGTGTGCAGAGTGACTGACTGTATGCTTATTTCAGCAAAGGTCTTTCAAACCCTCAAGCATTCCTTAAACATCTTTGCCTCCGCAGTCACTTTTGCCCTCTTTCTGCCCCAAAGGTCAGTCAGTCCCATCCCCCTGTCCACCTTCATCTCTGTTGCTCTTCCCCCATTGACCAGACAGAATAACAACAGTAGGCACTTAAGGTAACTTCTGCAATAAATCAGGTTATCTTCCAGTGTCACTTCAGATAGAAGGAGGGAAGCTGCAACCACATTAGGGTAGTTGGCTTTCCCAGGTTTTGGCACACGCAGAAGAAATCTAAAGGGCAGTTTTGAAGTCCTCTGTCCCCCTCCTGCCCTGGGACAGGTTTTATTTCCTTTGGGCAGAAGGCATACTGTGTGTGTGTGTGGGGGGGGCAGCATCCCACCTGCTCCTCAGCCAGCCCATGCCCACCACACTTGCCACCAGGCTCAGCACCTCACTCAGTGCTCTGCTCGGAGCTGCTCACCCAAATGGCCAGCCAGCCCTCCGTGGCACAGAGGTTCCTCATGCATGGGGGTCCCCATGTCCCTGTGCCCCTCGGAGACCAAGCCCTGGCCCCCTGAGGTGCTACTGAACAGTCATGCAAATGTCAAAAAAAGTCTTTTTTTTTTTTTTTGGCCAGGACTGTCACCTTGGGAACAAGAATATCTCCAATGTCACCAGATTTCAGAGCATGCTTCAAAAATACCTTCACTTCAGGTCACTTAGGAAAAAAAAATACCTTCTAAAAACAAAAATTTTTACACTACCCCAGAGCTCCTACTCTTCTATAAGGCACAAATCACATATCAATGAACACTCAGGTTTTAAACAAGAATCTTAGGAAATCTATAAATTTTCCAATCACTTCTAAGAAAAAAATAGGGTACTTTATTTCCATTTTTTTTCTTTTTCTTTTTTTATTTTTTTTAATTAGAATAGAAAAGGCAACATTCTTCTTGGAGAAACTTAATTAAGTCCAGGTATGTGGTCTAGGAAATACAGAGCTGTGTAACCTGATGGAAACGATCATTTTCAATTGTCAAGACACTTCTGCTTCTTTTCACCCCAGATTTAAGTCCATCTGGTTTCCACCTGCTCTGTATAAAATTGGTTTCTTCCCTTTTCAAATGTGACCATCCTGCTCTCTATGTTTGTCTGTGGCATTTGACTCAAAAAAGTCAACTCCACCTGGAATATGTGCTCAGCAAGGTGGGAAGGAGATGGGTTTTACAGGAAATTTATTCTGGTGATGAAGGAATGTCACAAACTTCAAAAGGGGCAGTTTAGTTGGCACATTAGGACGCCAAACTTCACAGGTTCAAAACTTAAACTGCTTTAGTTTTAAGAACTGGATTTACATTTTGATTAATGCCCTCCCAAAGTCTGATTTGGCGGGTGGCCTTGAACTTTCACATCCTCTGCACAAGTTTCGCATTCTGTACTTACTGTATGCATCACATATCACTTGAAATCTTCCAGGGACAAAGGATACCATCTATCTCCATGACTATCTTCTAGAGGCTCTTCAATTTGCTACCACAAGTGGCATTTATTTAAGATGGTTATGAGTTTTTGAGACCTGTTAAAAATATCAAGCTCATTTTAATTATCCCTCATGAAGGTATAAAATGATATTGATATTAAATTAAATGTCCAGAAGTGAAGCTGGAACATGAGAAATTCTCATTAGATGTAAAGAAAAAATTATTTACTGTAAGGATGGTCAGACACTGGTCCAGATGCTCGGAGAGACTGTGGAGCCTCCATCCTTGGACATACATGAAACAGTGAGACACAAGGTCCTGAGCATCCTAAACTTTATGTAGGATGGTGGACTACAGACTTCCAGAGATCCCTTCCCACCTACACATTTCTAATTTCCAGAGGGTTTTTGTCTTATTAAACAAAAATGTAACTACACTGCAAAATGTGGCGTATAAAGGCCATGAATATTTGGTTGGTCCTTTGCTCCCACCTATGGCAGAAAGGTCTCCACACAACGGACTGTAGAAAGGACGTGGGCAGGCACAGCACTTTCAAAAATCAAACCGTAGATCCATCAAGGCACTTCTGCATTGTGACACACAACATCACAGGACTCAAGAAACACAACAGTCACCCATCAGATATCACATTCAGGACAGCTGTTTTGCGCTGTTCAGGAAAGGAAGTTTTATGTCAGGATCCTTCAGGGAATAACCAGGATGTATTAGCAGTGCTAGAGGGGAAGGAGCCGTCCTCTGAGTGTGATCTGGTAACATGGAAGCCCCTGATCTTTTTCTGCCTGATACTGATGCAATTGGGTTGATTAGGGAAATCAATGTTTTTCCAAAGCAGCTGTGATGATGCAACCACTGAAACGGGCAAATTTCTGCTGCTTTCAAAACAGAGCTTTTGCCCTTATTCCCTGAAGTACAAGATAGTCCTAGAATAATAGTCTATCTCACAGATGTCTCTGATGCAGGTTTGCAGTGTTACAAATACAAATAAAGTGCTACTTTATCTTTGTGCAGATGGATGTACAGGTGCTTTTGCAAATCTTGGCTATGACGATTGCACACAGAGGATGTTTTATTAAAGGACATTTCCTCATTTTCTTTTCACTGTTTAGAGCATGATATGTGCACACTAACCAGAGTCTGTCTTCAATAAAAAGCCCTTTAAAGGCTGCCCACACATCCCCAGCACCACGCAAACTGGAATGAGTTTAGCTTCACAAAGCCTGACAACGTTATGGAGACAGCAGTGGCTCCAGCTGGTGCACACTGCTGGCTGAGGAAGGGGCTGAGTACCATGAGGGCACCCGTCATCCAACCTTCCTCCTGGTCCTCACGTTAGCCGTTGATACATCTGGCAGAGTTACCCAGAGCCACCTGTAACTGACTCGTCTAAGGTTGGGTGGGATGCCTGAAAAAGAAACGGAGCCCAGGTCTTTCCATTTTTAATCCAATTCTCAGATGTATCTTTCCATTTCCTTAGACTCCCCACCTGGAAATTAAGCAACAGTCCATTTTTACAGAAAATGAGGCAGTTCTGCCATAGAGTGGGTGAGACAGTGTTTTCTCGTGGAAGAGAAAAATACTTTGTGATCGTGTAAGTAAAATATATTTCTTAAAGTCGATGCATAAAGGGGTACAGTTAAGTTGTATGCTGAACAAAGCCAATTTCCAGTACAGGAATAATACTCCTGCCAAATTTCAAGTTTCCATTACCTTTGCAGAGGTGCTAGAGCTGTAAAATATCTTAAAATCTCTTACATCATAAAAATATTTTCATCACTTTTTCCTAACCTAGAAGTTATTCAACCTTCCCTAACTTAAATTTTGGGGAGAAAATTATGCTTTGTTTAAGAGTAAGATTACAGCTGTATAGGTGAAACTTGGAGAAAAAAATAAAATAATTAAAATTAATTGAATGATAGCAACCCTTCTTTGCATATTAAGCAAATGCCCCACATAGAACAACTCAGAGTGTTTTCTGACCCACTCTGTGGACATCAGCTGGTACCTCTATGTTAGCATTTTAGCTCTGATCAGGACTGATTTCTGAAGAGAACAGTTGTCCCCAGTTGCTGTGCTTTAGTTAACATCTTAGAGGAGCATTGGCATGCACTAACTGAGTTTCTTGAGCTTCTTTTCAAAGATATGTTGTAGGAATGTACCTAATTCACTCCAGCCAAGAATGGTCTTCTAGTCAATCAGAGCAGACTGGAATTAGTAGGAAATTAAGTACCTTGCAACATGTATGGTGTAGATGTCAAATTCTCGGTATCTGTTGTTTCACTCTAAACATATTGGTCATGGCTGCTTGATAATAGCAAATAGCAAAATAATGTTAATCAATAACGAATGCATGATTATAGATGATAACAGTGCATAAAATGTGATGTTTTCATGTTTGGCATTATTTCAAAAAAATATGACAACAACATGAGTTCCAATTTATTATAATAGTGCTTGAAGTGAGTGTACAGGAAAGATGGGTTTTTGCACAGGAATGAAGGAGTCAGGAAGAAGATGTGTCTGATTCTGTGATCCTCGAAAGACCTAGCGTAGGGAATCAGATTCTGAAGTCAGGCATCCCGTGCAGAAACCAGTTTATTATCTAACTAGGTGGTTACAAAATATATGAAATCTCTCAAGAAGAGTGAGTACTGCAAATTGATTCTGCATAGTAGTAATTGAAAAGCAGGATCAGATGAAAAGTGTCATTGTGAGATGTTGAACATGATTTTAGAGATGTTCCCACCAGCATCCTCTGGCTGCAGTTCCACAACTACTGATGTTGGATGTTGGGCACTCTGTAGTCATGATGGGACAGATCTGATCCACATCAGAAGCAGACAAATGTTCACATTTCTCTTGAAATAGCAACTGTTGAAATTTATGCCAGCTTTATGCTTTTATTCTGTCTGTACAAGGACATGGAACACCTATAGTCTGCTATTGCAAATTTAGCCTTTCAGAAATGACTGAATGAATTTGAATGAACAAACTGAGTTTACATGGGATCAGCAATTTGTGTTGTATGACTGTGTCATCTTTGTTCCAGTGCTAGAAATAATGGATTTACTGTATCATGACCCTGGGGAGAAATCAGACTATTCTGAAAAATGGGCATACTACCAAACCAACAGAAGCCTCTGATTCCCAACTGTTCCAGCAAATAGCTGCGTGTTTTATGACAATATCCCTTTTCCTTCTGCCCCCTGTGCTCCCCAGCTGTCTGTTCCATTTTCTGCCAAATGCAGAGAGTGGTGGCAGAGGCAGCAGAAGAGGCATCGTTGCACCTCTGTCTCCACTGCTCCAAGGCTTCAGCCCCCCACTGGTGCTTTGTGTGGAGGCAAAGCCCATGGCAAAGACCAGCTGAGGGAGGGCCATGCGTGGCCAGACACACATGAGGGGTTACTGACATATTGCATTGCAGTGGGTAGGGTGTCTGACCTCAGCTGTGGTGGACCATGAGGACCACGGATAGACCAAAAATGGATGATTGATAACACACCTTAGGTGAAGGATTATGATCCAGTGGCCAGTCTCCCTTATTAAGGGCTTTGTGCTAGAGCCATACAAGTATCTACAACATGTCCCACAAACACTGACTCTACTACAAAAGTGAATTATATTTACTGTCACTAAACAGTCATTTATCACAAGTAGTTTAGGTAACTGGATTAATGGCCAAAGTCATTTGAAGAATACTTTTTGAAAACCAAATATATTCCAGAAAGCCATGGGTTTTCTATGGACAGTTACCCCATGGATGTGGGATGAAAATTGCCAGATGAATCACTGCAAACTATATGTTCACTCAGTTTTCCACAATCTATGAAGCAGGAGACAGGAAGGTGTACAGTACATTTACATTTTCTCTTTATATCAGAGGAAGAGGAAGAGGAAGAGAAACTTGTTGACAAGATTTTGTGTTAATATGGTAAGAAGCACATTGGAAGCATACTTAAAAAGACCAACAAAAACAGCAACAACAAAAAAATCAATAAAAATAAAAAAAATCAATCCAGCAGTTGCAAAAGAGTATTTGGTCTGCAAAATATAGTGGTGATGCACTCTAGGACTTCTGCTGTTTCCACAGCTTGATCTGTAGGCACAGATGAAATCACACACACAAGAAAGAATTTACACCCTAAATAATGGGCCTAATATTTCATACACGTGTGAGAAAAATCATTCCTCAGTAAGACAGGAGACTTGCTCGGAGTTAGCTGAGTCCCATAAATCAGCACCACCTGGAAGGATGCCATTCCTCTACCCTGTCAGGTCAAGGGCCCTCTCTGTGAAGGATGGCTGTGTGAGCATCTCTGCTGTTCTGAGATCTGTGGGTAATGTTTTTACACTCCGTACAATCTTCGTATTTGTCATGACGACTATTCTTGTCAGCTGTTGGCTGCCATTATAAGAATAATAGTCTTCTTTCAATTATTATGGCAGTGCCACAGCAATAATTAATTCTAAGAGGAACTACAAAAAAATTACTCCAGAAAAGCTATTCTGTAACATTCCAGTAACCAAGGCATCTTCTGGATAAGATGTTAATTTTATGAACAAGTCTGACAATATATTGTGGAGTACATTAAAAGTAGGCCTTTAATTTACTAGGGTATGCAAGTGCCATCTTAAAGGCAGAGAAATGCCTAACTTAGTGTTTATTATTAATTAGAACTGACCTAATGATTAACTTTTATAAATAGAGCAAATCCTGCTTAGAGGTAGGCAGAATTACTTATAAATTCTCAAATGCACTTTCCTCTTACCCTCCTTGCTGTGGCTGAAACTAAATATTTACATCCCATCTGAGGCCTCTTCTTGGCACAGTATGTTATTTTAGTCATTGTTACATTTTGCTTTTGGGCTGGGTCACCCAGTGCAATGGAAGATAGCTGGTAAATCCAAAATCCAGGTGGTGTGGGCAAATATCGTACATGAAGGATCGAAGCTTATGTAAGGAATGAACCGAGCTCAAATATATAGCCAGTTCAAGACACTCAAAGCAACATTTTTACTATCATATCAGTGAAGGATCTCCCTGCATGGCATCCTTGGGTCCAAGAGAAAGTTAAGAGAGGAAGGACAGAAGGTTTAACACTGTGTAATAAAAATTGTGATAAAAGCATTTCCCTCCACAGGAAGCACTGAATTTCTGTGTCAACAGAAGTAAGTAAATAGATATTGCGCAATGATTTGGCACTTCTGTTTGATGTTTTAAAAAATCTCATATCAAGTGAAAAAATTATCTTTCCCAGCTGGAGGGGTTATTGACAATAATTTCAAAAACACATCAATGCTTCAGAAAGTCTTAGGAGAAGTGACAGATAATGCTTGCAAACACAAACGCAGTTTTACTGGTGAATTGCAAAATGACTCTGAACATTAAGGAAATGAAGTTCCAGTACAATCTTGAAACAGGAGTATGGGAACAGCAGGATGAGCTAAAAAGAGAAAGGAAAACCACTCAGCTACACTGAAAATTAATAGGAGCACTTTGATGAAGAAACTAATATAACCTAGAATAGAAAGGCGAATACTTAATTACAAAAAAATTAGGAATGTGTGAAAACCTTATGTGTATTTTCTTACCAAGGTCAGATATGAATATAGTAGCACAATGGATGTGAATTAATGGAAATATGAATTAATGGAAAATAAATAATATTCAAGCATGAGCCTAAAATACTTACTCATTGTGAGTATCTTAGTACTGGAAACCAAGGTATTTGGGTGTTAGTTCTGACCACAAGTATCAGTACTTTGATCAATACCTGGCTTAGGCAAAAATTAAGCACAAGTGTTGTGAAAATTTCTATATAATTAAATGGCTAATTCCATTGGTACTCTGTTACTTCCTGCGTTCATTGACAGTAACATGTTTTGAGACACTCAACCATCTTTATATCTTTAGGCATTTTGAAGAGGTAGAGCAGCTGGCATTGGAAACTCAAACTTGGCTGCATGTTTCATCTACAAGTCTTGACCTTTTCTTGAGAAACAGTATTTAAGGGCCACAAAGTCAGTGACATAGGAAAGACCCAATCTGATTGGGACGTTATGAAGTCTTCATGCCTTTAAGACTAGGTTAGGGAAGCATAGCCTGGGAATGATATCAGTATAGCTGGTCCTACCCCTGGGCAGCAGAATGACTAAGAGGACCTCTTCTAGCTTTTTTGTTTGTTTGTTTGTTTGTTTGTTTTTGTTTTGATGCTACTTAGTGTTTTTAATTTGAAGGCATGCAAAGTAAAGAAACACATTAACGCAATCCATTACTTGATTAATGAAACGTTTATAGTTTATACTGCAAAGCTATTACATTTTTGTTGATTTTTTTTTTTTTGCCAAAAGACAGCTTCAAAACTCTAATAAAACTCATAAATGATATGTTTTCAGTTTAAGCAAAAGTCAATGCTTTTTTCACACAGATACCAGTGTATGTATTTCTCTTTATGTTGCAGTTTTTCTTTTTTTTTTTTTTCAAGTAGCGGCACGATAACCCAACTAAGCCAGGGTGAAACAGGAGGCGGGCAGTGGTCCCAAGGCACCACACTGGGACTGGCTGAGGCTTGCCAGCTCCCCCCGCACAAGCCAGGAACAGTATCTAAGCCTGGGGTTTGGAAGGCATTTAAGAACAGGAACCGAAATTCGGCTTTTCATCCGTCTCCCGCAGCTGTCAGCCGGCGCGGATTTACCCGGGGAGGGGTTGCCATCTAATGGCACAAACTAGAAGCAACGCAAAACGTTCAAGTATTTTGTAATAAAATGGGTCCTGACTATGGCAGAACAGCTCGGGAAACCCAAGAAAACTGATCTTTCTCTCCTCTAATTCTTCTTAACACGAACTTCTGACCTGGAGGCCACTGAGGACCTAGAGGCACTTGATTAGCTTCAAACAATACGTTTTACCAGAACTATGTTTCAGTGAATTTGGTTGTACCAGTCAGATCAAGACAACCTTGTAGCCCACCTGTGTATACTGTGGCCAGTAAAAGTCATGGGGAATGACTGTAGGAATACGGGGGTTTAGGGACTTTCACAGTTAGAGGCTGCATTAATCAAACTCAATCAGGCCTTCAGTGAGGACGAAACTTAGTGTGTGAAGCTCTACGTGACTTCTACTGGTGTGTGTGTGCATGTATGTTGTTGATTTCCAGCTAAACTCTTCTTGTAAAAAAATAATAACAGAAGAACAATAACAAAAAAAAACACTGTACAAAACTTCAAAGTTTGGCTCTCTTCATCACCTGGGAAGTGTTAAAAACAAAGATCACATTACACAAAACTGTTATTTAAAGCACAGAAAAATCAGTCAATCAGAAGAAGTTGAAGGGCTTCAGCATCTGATAGAAATATAAAGTGAGACCAAGTCTCAAGACCGATATGTCAAACATAAGTCCAAGTGATTCTTTCGGTGATGTTTTGCATGTGTGCTGGGAGCCTAAATCCACTCCTGTTTTGGGGGGGGCAAAACACAGAACTATATTGAAACTGTAAAAGGAGATGGTAGAAAAGCAGAGCAAACACATGGACTCACCAGAAATTTACTCCAGATTTACATCTAGTAACTTATTTTTTCTTATAGTAGCCAGTATACTAGGGGTTACACTGAGGCCAGTGTATCAAGCATGCAGGTGCTTGGAAGGAACCAGGCAACACCAGCCTGTCACTGCAAAACCCCTCCACGTGAGCTCATGAGGAGTACAGCCTCTGCGTGGCAGGTACAGAACTTCTGCCACTTCTGCTATGAGGAGATCTCATAAAGACTCAGTTGCTGACGTCCTTTGTCCTCTGGGCTACCGCCAGGACACCCGGACAGACCACCTGGACATGCATGCCTTGGTGCCTGCACACTGTCCAGATTACATGGATGCATGCAACTCGGAGCTTGTGATTATGTGGGTGACAGGGTGTGAGTGAGTGAAAAAAGTTTTGTTTGAGGTCAGAATCCTCTTTCCCACTTGCAAAGCCTCATGGTTCGGCTTTCCGTATTGCTGCTATAATCACGTAATATAAAATGCTACTGGGGTAGCATATTTGAGCCCACACCCTAACCAAGTGCTAAAGGTATAACATAATATGCCAGGAGATTCCTGAATAGGAGAGAGAGGAGGAGGAGGAGGAGGAGGAAGAAGAAGAGGAAGAAGAAGAAGAAGAAGAAGAAGAAAGAAGAAGAAGAAGAAGAAGAAGAAAGAAGAAGAAGAAGAGATTTTATTATTATTATTATTTTGCCAGCATGAAACAAAGGAGGAAGGTTTTTTTGAAACACCCCTTCCACCTTAGTCACTGATTGTGGGTGAGACTCCAACTCACTCTAAAGGCAGTACAACAAAAAGTATAGCCTAACAGTTAGCCAAGAAGAAGTCCTGAGCCCGGCTGTTATTCCAGAAAGGAGGGAAGCTCCAGAAACAGGTACTAATTCAATCGCTCACTTTCCAACCAGCCTCCTGGCTCTCAGGATATCAATAAAAGTATCTCTGCCTAAGCACATGCAAAAACACAAGAAAAGAATCTGTAATTTGACTGTTCCTCCCAGAGAGTCAATTACACATTGAGTTTAAATTTAAAATGCTAGATTGCAGGTAACACAACGTTACATGTAAGAACTGCTAGGCATTTTATATACATATATATATATAAACACAACTGAAAATAAAAGAAAATGATAAAGTTTCCAGAAATTTCTTAAATGTTGTGCAGCTTTCCACAGCAGTGCTAGAATTCATTAAGATTACACAGGCAGATTTCAGATGTGTCACTCTAAACTTGGGGTGCTGAGCTCCCCCATGTTATCTGATGCACATGCAGGGGAAAACTCTGTGGCTGTATAACTACACAGGGGTTATCTATAAAGCCCTATTTGAAGAAGAGTCCTGCATTGTGAATTTCAGGCTTGAGGCTTTCTCTCCAAGTCACTTGACCGATGGCCCCAGGGAAAGCTGTAGCCCTCCCTAATGCAGCTGGGGGGCTGTATGGCCACAGGGAAGCAGCTCTGGGAGCACAGCAGCACTGGGAGATAGATGTATGTCAGCAAAGGTGGCAATTTGAACTTCCATCTGTGTTTTCTCTTTTCTGGGAACCTTCTGTAAGGGAAGGTTTCATCTGCAAACCCACGATGCAGTCAGCACTGTATATGCCAATGGATAAAGAGCAAACTATCCGCATGCTTTGTTTAGGGCTTATTGTAAATCATGCACTTTGTGAAGCCACCTCAGCTCACTTCTGATCATAGACTTGATGTGACAAATACCACATCCTCCAAGCGACCCAGGATGTTTATTTTTGTTGGACAGATGACAATACAGAGGAGACTATGAATACTAACCACATCATATAATGATTTGGTACAACTATAAGGTTTTCTTTTTTCTCTTTAAGAGAAGGAGGAAAAAAGATTTTAGGCCTTTCACTCTATGGCAAAGACCTGCTAAGTTCAAACTGAAGAGGCATCGTAAATTCAGTGACTCTTTTATCCAGCCCATTGGTATACTTGAAATATTGTACAGAGAAGATATTTAAAGAACATACAATCTTTTGAAGAAAATGATCTTTTAGCCTATTTAATAAATGTCTTTCATTAAAAATCATTGCGTTTGTTTTTCCCATTTTGAATTACACCTTTGATACTAACCCCTGCTAGGGTACAGCTTTTTTCATGCAATAACCTTAGAAGGATTATATTCTAAAATGACATCCATGGACATAATGTTCTCTTTGCTATTATTTCATAATTTACAGTTATCTCATCTTGAAGGTAACCAAAAAAGAATCTTTCCGAAGTCCATTCAATTATAAATAAGGGTCTTTTGCACTTCAGATAGCATCTGGCTCACATAAAAAACATTGTGCCTATCTTTGTCTTCAATATATTAAGACATTTACTTTTTTTTTTCTTAAAAAAAATCTTGCTCTCTAGATAATATGATCTGCTTGTTGCTGCTATTATATATTATTTTCATGTTACAGCAACAGTCAAAATGTGCTAGCTGTTTTTCCAGATGTGTCACAGATATGATTTCTGTCCCCCAAAACCTGGAAGCTTCAGAGAGTGAACTTTATGTCCAAAAGGCAAAACGTTGTGAGGGTTAAAATCAGCTTGACAATATTACAAGGATCGACTTGCTGTGATTGCATGCTGTGATTTGGAAACTCTGACTCCTGGAAAAGGACTACCGAGGCTTTGTAGTAAAAGAAGACCCCAGGAAGAAGGAAAGATGAAAAACTCAATGGGCAATGTTTTAAGAGGAGATTTTTGGACTATCAGTCTGGAAGCAAATGAGATATGCCAGTAGTAGACCCACTTGGGGCAAAAGAGGGCCAGGTAAAACTGACAGAACAACACTAGGAGAAAAGCCAAGGGCAGCCATGGGAAGGAGACCCTCCAGTGCGAAGCTGGCCCTATTGCATATGTGTAGCTGAAATAAAAGAGAAAATAGCTACTACCTATTGATTTTTTTTTTTTTAATACGTATTACTGAAGTAAATACACACTGAAAGGTGTGATGGAGAAGTGAGGAGCCAAAGGATGGAAGAGGTTTCTTCTAGGCAATAGGGAACAAGAGCGCAGGCGGTCTGATTATTTGTGCTCCTGGAAAACTTCCTTTTGTCCTAAAGCAGAGCGTTAATGAGAGACAGGGTGGTCTGTCAGAGGACCAACGGAGGGAACATGCTTCCCAGTCACTAATGGTGACAGATGAAGTAAACTTCTTCACAAAGAGAATAAATAAATGAGGGACACTTTCTACTACCTGCAGGAGGTAAGGTCCTAGGAGAGATGGCTTATGCCCAATATTTTTTGATGTCTGGCAGTTGACTTGGGAAAAAAGCAGAGCACTGGCATAGATTCAAGCCCTATCTCTGAAGAGGCACTGTTTTCTCAAGCTCCTTTGGTGGTGTTTTGCACTCGAGGTGTTTCACCACAAAGTAGAGTACACTTCTCACGGTGCAGAGAGACATACACAGTGCCTGCCTTGATTTTTGGAGGCTGGCACAAAGCACAACCAGTCATAAACATCTTATAACTATGACTGAAAGGAGCTGGGTCAATACATTTCAGACACCACAGCTACAAATATGTGATTTGCAAGTTAAATATGAAGGTATGGACATGCAGGTCAGGCAGCTCTGTTCTTACCTTCCCTTTGTGCCACTCTTCCCTCCATGTCTCTCTAGCTCACCCAGCACACAACCTCAAGGGAACATACCTTGGGAAATGTTGTGAAGGAAAATATTGGGAACTTACGGAAAGTTCCCCATAAGGAAAACTTACGTGCACTTCCCCATAAAGATATAGGGGAAAACAAAGCAAATTCCATACCATCCCTTACACATCATTAAGGAGATTTACAACAACTAGAAAACACCAGTTATGCTTGCCCTAAATCTACACCACCTTGCACAAACAAGTCTATGTTTTCCCTAAATTGCATGACTTGCCTGTGTGCTGGGAAAATGGACTGGTAGGGGAAGTCCCAAATTTATCACCACTTTGTAGTTCATAAAGATGGTGTTGACAGGTTTCTCCCCTGCTAGAATGAGCTGAGCAGTCTGCCTACCCTGCGCGCCAGGCTGTGCGCATTCTGAACTGTGTCTCTGGTGCAAGCACCCACAAATAACAGGTCTCATCCTTTGAAAGGGCTACAGCTGAGCCATGCCTGATGTGCTGCTCTGTGTCAAGGATCAGCAGGCTCATTACAGACAACTGGAAGGCTCATTATGGACAACTCGTTACAGACACCAGTCTGCTGGTGTCTGCAGCAATCTGGGTGGAACCCAAACCTAGCCAAAATTAAAATCATAAAAAAGAATCTTAATGCATGTGGTCATAAGAAGCACAGACCAATTCTTCGCTTAAAAAGTCCAGGTCTTAGTAATGCTACTTTTTCTCCATGTCCCTCGTTCTCATACTGGCACAGGCACCCACAAATATACCATATATATAACCACACACCTAATTAAACACATCAACTCAACATGGACTGTTGATGTGAGGCATACTGGGGAATTCTTGCAGACATCACAGTGTCTGCAACACTGTGTTACCAACAGATAGGATCTATTCTCTAAATTTTCTAAAGTTTATAAATTTCTAAAGTTTAGTCTTTGCAAACAAACAAACAAACAAACAAACAAACGAGTTGTTATTCTTTGATAGATTTCTGCTTTTAAATTCCCTGAGGCCTAAACCTGAAAAAGTATTTTCTTACTATTTCCAGAAATCATTGCAGAAAAGGCCTTTATTATTTACCCAGTTATCCAGAAGCTGTTCATCCAGGAGAGGTAATAACATATCATCATCCAAAAAATAAATAAAATAATAATGTTACACTTATGAATGCATCAAAAGTTCTTACCACATTGTCTAGTACACAAGAGATGCTTAATATCATCTAAGGTTAGTACCTGTTTCATTTAAATATCAACTGGTTTTGAATAACAAAACGCCAATTATTACAAAAACATCCAAACCCTCGCCAAGTATATTTTAAACTGATGCGTGAAGTGGAGATGCAAGGGAGAAGCCAGAAGAGCATAGGCAGAAGCACTGTAGGATCAGAGACCATGTGCTAATGCAGTAGCTCTGTGACCTTCTGGCCAACATCAAAACGTGTTCTCCACAAGACAATATTGTAGCAGCTTTCTTAAAACATGGCTTAAACTTACCTCTCATGTTAAGAATGATGTGAAGAAGAAAAGGGGAGAGGATAAAGCCTGAGGCAGAACCACTCATTGTGCTTAGAGTATATGAGCCCTCCTTGCTTTAACATTGGTAAAAAAGTGACAAAAATCAATAAATCAGAAATGTTGTCCTACAGTCTCTTTTTTGACATTGACAGAAAGATGGCACATTACATTATAAATAAGTTTTGGAATATTATTTTCCTTCTCCTTCCCCCTCTTTGCCCACTCACCTCCCCCTGTGAATGATTTTACATATTAAAATATTTAAATATATGTGATATTATATAAGTGATTTAAATATTAATTACCTTTTCTGTTTTTCAGCCATGATAATTAATAGACTTCCTGCATTCAAGTTATCAATGTATGTGAAGTAATAGCTCTGATTTAACAACATTCTTTCTTAAGACCATGCATCCTAAATATAAAGGTTTTAAAATTTTGTCTTGGAAATGATGTATACACCCAAGGAAAGAAATCACTTTATTTATAGCGTACTCAGAATCATAGTATCACAGAACGGTTTGGGCTGGAAGTGACATTAAAGATCACCCAGTTCCAACCCCCTGACACACACAGGGACACCTCCCACCAGACCAGGCTTCCCAAAGCCCCATCCAGCCTGGTCTTGAGCACCTCCAGGGATGGGGCATCCACAGCTTCTCTGGGCAACCTGTGCCAGTGAAAACCCTTGGAGGACTAGATTAGAATTCAAAATTATCTTGACAAGTCAGAGAAATGGCCTAAAATCTTGAGGAAATAGTACAGGTAGATGTGCTTAATGTTCATGGTGGATTATGGATTAAATGTGAGTCAGGACTGTGAGGCAATTGCAAAGTGAGAAAAGTTATATGCAACCTTTGGAACACGATTATTATACTGCCCTCAGTGTTGCTCTGATCTGAGAAAGTGCTTCTGGCACTGTAAGTGAAAGAGATGGAGGTTGAGACGCAATTAACTGTCAACTTTCCAATGAAGAATAGCTGTTCCTTCTGATCACAGTTGAAAGAAAAAGAAGAAAATATCTTAATTTATATGAAAAGTTATTTCAAATTCAGCATTGGGAAAAGCTTGTCTAGGTGCAAAGACATGGAATATTGTGGGAGGGCATGGAATTTCCTTTTAAAAATGTTTTAAGCTGATACTAGATCATTGCTGACAGATGTCTATCCTTGTCAGTTTGAATTTATCCCTCTGCAGGAGTATAGATCGTATGATCTGTACAGGTTCCTTCTAGTTCTTCGTCATTGTGAAACTATAGGGAGCTCTGAGCTAGCAGGCAAAGGAAACAGCAACAGCTACCGAGTAACAGCTTGCTTCCTTGAGATGTTTTTTCATTCCTGCCACTGGCATACATCCATGTTCTGAATTTACATGCTGCTGAATTGCGTCCAAATAAGTGTCTACACATAGTTACAAATATGTCCTGTAAGCCAAAATAATTGTTTCTTATAATATGAATCATCTTGAAGACCATTTTATTATTATAAATGAGAAAGTTTCTAAAAATATATTATGCCCTATTTGGCATGGTATTAGAAAAATACCATGGTATTAGATTTGAAAAAGACTCCTTGCCAAGTCTTACCCAAGTAGACTGGTGTATCTGAGGGCAGAATTTGGCCTACTGTAATTAAATCCAAACGTTGCATCAGAGTTTAACTAGTGCAAGACTAGTTTTTTGAAACTTTTTGATTTTAAAATGCTGGATTTTTTACTGTCTTTTTTTTTTTTTTTAGTGTTTTCAGACTTCCATGGGTTTTAATCATACAATGGACACAATGCAAAGGTAATGTATCAGCCCAGCATGATAGAGTAGAAAGGTCAGTGGGTTTAGAAAGGCAGAATTTACAGCTAGAATTGAGTCTTCCCTTCCTAATTCCTGCTCTCCATGTTTAGAAAGGATAGACACTGATACTAGCTGATAGAGAAATACAACTGAAATGTGTTGATAATGCCTAACATGAATTTTGAGTCACCAAATGTGATTCATCCACAAATGTTTATACATTTCTTGGCCATTGCTCTAAATGCTCTGTAAGTGGAAGATACAAGGTTGAATTCTCCATCTGCATCATTTTCCAAGTGTTCAAGATCACAAAGCAAACAGAATTTTATATGGGAACTTTACCCTATACTGTTGGAAATTTTCTGGTGTAACTCTTGGAGAAGACTGTCATATGGGGTAATTGCTCCATGCGAGCTGGAAAGAGATTATTATTATTATTATTATTATTATTATTATTATTATTATTATTATTATTTTGGTCAGTGTTACAAGAAGGTTTATAGGGGGAGAAGAAGGGGATAACAAGGAAGAGATAAAGATATGTGAAGGCGACAATGAAAAGAAAATTTGAAAGAGTGAAGCTCCACTGGGTTACATTCCCCAGTTTGAAGTGGCTTGAAGTTCTAAAAATCTCTGCCATTTTTAATTTAAAGTATGATACAGTAATTTAGAATAAAGGATATCTTTTCCCTTGACTCTCTTTGCACTTGAAAAGGAGACTCTCTTTGAGGATTTAATAGGGTAAACTTACCCTGAGTAGGAAGAGAAGGGCAGATCCTTTCCTGTCAGGAAAAGCATATTGTATTATATTTGCTTGTTCCATTAGAAGAGCTGAATCTGCTGAGTAAATGTGGAAATGATCTCTTGGGACCATAGGACTTCTCATCAAAAATGACATCCTAACAGCTTGGTATGGTTTTCCCATGGGTTGTGTTATTGATCTTACTGGGGAGTTTTCCACCACCCTGTGGAGAATAAGAATAGGCTTGGTGCTGTTTGATTGGAAGTATGTTCCCAGTATCACCATGGTTTGGGCTTGGCTTCAAAAGAGTAAGTTTTAGTGGGAATGACTTTTGAGAACTGCATCTTTATGTTTGCTATAGTATATCTGGAGGCGAAATACAAGTATTTCTTTTCATGGGGGGAAAACTTGGCAGCAAGCTTTCAAAACTGCTTTCTTCAGTATCTGTGATGGGTGGCAAATCAGGTAGAAGACTGTGGGATAAAAATTGTAAAAATTATAACGTTCGGTCAGTTGTGAGCTAGAACTTTCAAGGCAATTACTGTATTATTCACCCTGTATACAGCTAAAAATGGTAACTTAGTCATATCTAACCAAATCCAACAGCAGCTATTGAAAGTGTTTGTTTTTTCAAGGATGATCTCTGTTTCAGAAAAAGTACAGATCATAAAAATTAATTCAGTTTTGATCAATTAATCCTGTTTTGATCAGTCTGGTGTGAAAGATAATTAAATATACATAACAGATCTAAAGCAGCTGGTCTGGGATAATATTAGATGTATACATTTATGAAAAAGGGAGTAAAAAAATGTTATTGTACAATCCTGTTCACATTCTATATTGTTTATATTCTGCATTTTTTTTTTCCAAAAAAATCTCTCTCACAAAAGTGTTATGTGGGACACTGATAGACTATTAAATGTTGAAACACAAACTGATATCAGAAACTGATAAAAGAATATGACTAGTAGCACAAATACTTCAGCAGTTAAGGAATTCGTAAGAATTCCTGAATCCCCTGGATACAGGTAAACAGATATGCCAGGCAATGTAGGGTATCCAAATCCCATACACAGAACTAGGAGTGCTAGAAGATCAAGGGGGAAGGGAAGCGGTGGAGGATGAGAAGGTTCAGCAGTAGATTATATTAAGACTTGGAAAGATGCCTCTTCTGAGCCATATTAAATACAGAAAAGGTCAACATTTTTGGCATTCAGGCCAAACCTAAATGAGAAGGGTTCAGTACTGTGCAACCCCCACAATATGTTGTCAGCTCTTTAGCAGCTAGAAAAGATGTTATCAGTAGAGGCAAGAATGCAGAGGAATGTTCTTGGAGGCTTAAGGCAGATAAAAGAAAGGAATAAAATGTCACTTTATGTATTTTTTTTCCCCTGAGGTCAAGGAGATATATCAAATACAAAATTGAATTTTATAAAATAGGTGCCTGAACAGAAAATTTTATTCTGAAGGGAATGTAAAAGAAAAACAAAAAATATCCTTTGAAATGGCTACTCAGTTCATCAAAACTATTTCTCTCTTGACCTTTCAGTCAGGATGCCAGTGATGTACAGCATTAGTTGGTATAAATACATGACTGGCCATGTGATATTCAGATATGATAGTCTAGTCATAGTAAACAGAAAGATGGAAAGAAGACACAGGAATGAAAGACAGAATTAGTAAAGCCCCACGGATTTATCCTGTAGCCTTAAACGAAAATTATATATGTAAATGGCACCCTTTTGCAAGCCTGGAGATATAAGGCAAGGGTGACGCTGTCAGCCCATACCTTTTAGCAGAGCACGTGGAAGTGTCTTGATTTGCAATAACAAAACAAGGCTCACTAAAAGAAGCAGCAATCATCACAGCTGCTTTGTTAGGATAACAATCATACTAATTACAGAGTAAAAAAAGTATTTTGATATTGTCTAGTTAGCATGAAAGTGGCCCAGTGTCTGGAACTATATTTAAGTCACTGCCCTTAAATGGACTGCATAGTAGGTTACGACAGCTAAACCTTTGCTTCTATTTTATTGCCTCAGTCACAAGGTTTTAAGCTCTATTTATACAAGTGGTTTGAGTTATAAAACACACATTATTACTTATAAGTAATTGAAAATAGCCTCCCAGACAAACAGAGATCTGGCCACCTGAACTGCAAGTTTGCCCAGCAAAACTATAATTTGATAGGTGTGCGACAAATGATAGATATCCGGCACTAATTCTTCTGCATGTCATTTGATACAAAGATGTAAGGAAAACAGTAGCAGAAGTATACACAGTTATTTCGAGTTTAAGTCACTAGGAAAATTATTGGGAAATTGCAAATGTCTCCCATTAACTTTTTAACTTTATTAGTATGTTTTCAATTTAGCTGACAAGCTCCTCCTTTGCAGGTCCTCCAGGAATGTGTAGAAAAATAAGGTACTTGATAAAATGTTTCCATGCAGAATTTGGTTTCAGCTATGCAATAAAATGTACAACAAAGTACACACTCGAGGGCAGACTTAGGCATTTTCCTCTGTAGGCTGGTGGAAACTAGAAATGTTAGAGAAAAAAATGCTTTGCTGTCCTGAAGATAGGCTTTTTTAATAATACACCTTACATAGCAGAAGTAAAGTAAGTAAGTAAGTTAAAATTTCCAGGAAGAAAGGAATTAGTCACATAAAAGTAGGTAAAGAAATTTCTAAGTCCTTCACCCATGAGTGACTCAGGACTTAATCCTACTGTCACTGAAGTCAAAGCAAATCATTTAAATCAAATTGGGCCTTCTTCTAACACAGTAATAAGGGCAAGTACATCTGGAGTAACTTGAATAAAACCTATCCTGAACGTGTGGAATTTTCTGTGGCTACAGAGGATCACGGCCAACTTTAAGTCATCTTCTGTTTCTGGTAAACCTGGGTAAAATTTTCAAAGTCAACTGAGTGTCCTTGAAGTCTAACTCCTTGAAGGGACTTAGGCACTTCCAAAAATTTTACTCCTTACCTCTTTCCAAACCACTTTTGCGTGTTTCCCTCCAACATATGCCCTTTAAATTGATGCCATGAGTGCACTTTGTACTGGAATGCAGCCGGCAGCCGGCAGTATATAAATAGCTGCTCTGCTTAATTACAAAAGGAACGTTGTTTTCTTTTAGACTTCTGCCATAACCAGTGCAAGAAACCAGTTTCAGAAAATTTCAAATTCTGGACTCTATGTTCATTTAAATACTTCCAAATATATATTCTAGCAGATGAAGTATCCATTTAAGATAAATGTCAAAAATCAGTGTTTGTGTTTTCTTTGCTGCAGGGAGTGGCTTTCAGTAAAAAACTGAGATAATAGATCTCAATCTCTGTAATCAGCATGGTTGCATGTCATGCTAGCAATTGTTTCAAGTCAAACTTCCTTCCAATTCCAAAGTAAAAGACTGTTTTCAAATTTTTATTGTGATATTGCACTATCCCAGTTAATATTGCCCACCATGAGTACTGCAAGCTCTGCTACAGAAGGCGGCCTGCTAAACCGTAGAACAGCTTGGAAGGGAAATGTTGCTGTTACTACTCTACAGATGGCTGAAAGGCGTCAGAGAACGTGCTATATCCCTTTATGCCTCTCTGTCAAATCACATTGAATACCACAGAGATACTTTTCTTATTTCCTTAGCTAATGGTCTGTGTAATAGAGCTGCGTGTGTCTTCACACAGCCCATGACCCCCTAAAAATTAAGAGACTTTCAAGTAGTTAAAAATAAACATTTTAGGTTTCGACCATTCTAAGCATTTCTCTGTCAACAGGATGAGTAAGACTTGAGTAGGATTTGGCTGAAAAAGTATGGTTGATGCTAAAGTCAACTTTATCCTACACTATGGCAGTAGATGAACACAGTATCCGCATACCACCAATATCAAGCAGATCTGGGAGCTACAGCCTGTTGCGCAGAGCATTTCCGAGGCTGAAGCATCCATCCTGTTTGGAAGCTTTCGGGGCCAAGCTCCACAGCCCTCACCAAGGCACAACTCCAGCTGGCTTCAATCCGCAGCATTGCCTTAGTCAGGCCTGCCAGGGCTTTCTTCCTCATGAGAGCACTGCCACTAGCCCTCGCCCACCGGAGCCTGCAGGAGGCAGATGCCTGTGGTCTTCAGGACCACCTACAGGGCTCGGAGACAACAGCCCTGCTGCAACGTGTGCTACATGCTGCTTCTAATTAGTCACAGGCGGACTTTTTTTTTTCAAACTGAACGAGGCGCAATTTTCCCTCTTGGAAAAAAATGTTGAAAAGTTTAACATTTCAAAAACTCTTTGGAGCCTCACTGAACTTTGGCAGAGAACAAGTTTGAAAGGTGTGGTTTTCTCTCAGCATTGCAAACTTCTGAGGGAAGGAGGCACTGAAGCTTGATTTCCAGATCAATTATTTCCCAATAAGCATCTGAATGTGTTATTTGAATAGACTTCTTTAGCCTTTTAATGTTTGCCCACCCATCCCTCAACTGATCAGCTCTTCAAAGCTCCATAGTTATTTAATACAGTAGCTTTCTGAAATTGTGCAGGGGAAGTGGGGCACTAAGGCTTAGTTCCCATATGGCGATCAAAACTCTATAGCACATGAAGGAACACACAGAAGAACCACATTTTATGTGTAAGGTATCCTGTTTCAGAAATCACTGTGTAGTTGCGTTCAGTCTCCTATCATCAGTATCTAATCCCGAGAAGACTACTAAATGGTCTGGACAACTCTGAACACCAGATTTAGGGTCACAGCATGCTGTGGAGCAAGCACCCAGGGACAAGAGTGGCCAGAACAGGTGGCACAGCAGCTCAGGAGCTGAAGTCTTTCAGCAAGTTCTTGATCTTTTTCACTGGTGAGAGTAGAGCATGATTTGGATCCTTTGGAGATCAGTCGTGTGGGACGTGCTTCCTCTAGTTTAAACAGCAGACTACTCTGCTAGGCTGTATCCAACCTATCAAACTACACTTCACCTACTTAGTAGTCAATAGAGGAAAAAAGAACTTCTGAGCATGATTCATATATATGCACTCCTTTACATGACTTCCTCATGGAGGCATTAACCATGCCCTCAAAGCACCTACTCTTCTGTACTGACTACAAAATCCATGAATAGTTGACATGGTGACAACTAGAAAGCAGTTGTCTGAAGTTATGAGAGAGGAATACATCCTCTCAGAGTAAGCTTCTGAGGATGTTTCAGAAAGAAGGCTGGGATGACTAGCTCAGATCTTGATATCTACAATATATTTAGCTACATTAATCTGTTCCACATTCTTAATGTTCTACATTAACCCGTTTGCCCACATTCCTCACTTTTCCACCTCCTCATCCACCACCACATCTCCTCTTTTCAGCTTTTTTCCCCACCTCAAAACTGTACCTCCTGCTTAGGAAGCTCAGAGTAGATATGCACAAGATATACCCCTTGTTATTATTGTCAAGTCCCTCTCCTTTTCTCCTTTGTGAGATTTATATTTCAAGCAATCTCTGAATATAACAGAAAATTTCCAAGACTTCATTTTTTGTCAGTCACATTCCCCAAGGAGTGATATTTGTTCTCACAATTTTGACTTCTTTTGGCTATAACTACTGTGCATTTTCTAGATCTTCAGAATTTTACTCACTTGCTTACTGGGACAACGTACTTCTGACAGAATAATTAAACATCTTTTTTTTTAGTTGTTGTTGTTATCAGCTCTCACAATATACAACCATAGTTGTACTGAAACAGATGCTTTTGCAAGGATGCCACAAAGAATAACACTGCATAAGTTTTGGTGCCTACAGAAGGTTATTCAGATTGGGAAAATCTCATTTCCTAGTCTCCGGTTGCCAGCTATGCTGCCTGGAGTAAGAAGAGATGAATTCAAGCTTTTGAGCCCTCCCAGACCTTGTTCAGGTAAATATTCAACAGGACTCCTAGGCCAGAAAAAAAGAGCTCTGCGATCCAAAAAAAAAAAAAAAAG
Source organism: Anser brachyrhynchus (assembly GCF_964034855.1). Lineage (NCBI taxonomy): Eukaryota > Metazoa > Chordata > Aves > Anseriformes > Anatidae > Anser > Anser brachyrhynchus. The sequence continues at coordinate 30,238,474 of NC_137696.1, forward strand.
TCATCTCATTTTTTGTACTAAGAGACAGGTACTACTTTTCACTCATTTTCCTCTAAATTCAGAGACTGGACACAGCCCAGAAGGAATGGGGAACAGAAAGGCCACTTTAGGTACTACTCTGTCTCAGGATGAATAACAGAGATGGGAAGAAATATGAAATATCAGCAGTGTGTGACAGGGCATCCTGTGCTTCAGATCCTACCAGTTATGGAACTGCACTTATAGATTAAAGAAAGGTACTATTTTTAGTGGAGTGAGGAGGATAAAATAAAAACAAAGGTCAGTGACCAGAACTAATATAGCTTTTCCAGCTGTGAGTTTTCTCTACAAATGGAGAAAGGAGTGATGTTGTTTATATTCATGCCATTGTGTCAAATGATTTTATCGTACTTCCTTTATATAATGCATTACAAAAGGCTGCTGACTGACTTTTCACAAATGATACCTTATAGAGGAAGTGTCAACTACTACAATAAAACCAGGAAAAATTTCTATGGAGAAAGGTAAAGTAGCCATAAGTAATCAATAAAGACAATATCAAATTATGCTACAGTGAGAACTGAAATGTGGGAAAACAGGTGGGAACACCTTCATCTAAAATATTGAGCTAAAGTGTTTCTGACAGTTTTGAAAGCCTAGACAACATAAATATGCTTATATTTGACGATTCTGGCATTTTCAAATTCTGGTGTGTGCAGGAAGTGCCAAAATATCACAAAAGAGCTTATGCCCTATTTTTTTTTCTGGCTGATCTTGATCAGGGAAATACCAGAAATGTCATGGGAACTTTTTCTTACAAAATTTGCAGATTGAAAATGTGAAGAAAAAAAAATCATCTAAACTTCTGCAACTAATCTCTGAGATCTAAGGTTTCTTAAAGTTGAGTAGGCAATTTCTTAATACTATTAATATGGTAAATCAAGATGAAAGATGGCACATAAAATGCCAGGCAATGTAAAACAGAAAGTCTGCGTTACTCCTCTTTTCTATCACTGTCTCACTCTGTGACCTTCTGAAAGGGCATTTTCAGATAAAATATCAAATATTAATGTCTGATAAAAGCATAAAGCAAATACTCATTTTAATTTAAGGTCAGTACAAAGGACATTTTAAAAAATAAAATAAAAATAATCTCTTAGCTAAAATCCCTGAATGTACTGTATTTTTCAGAGAATCTGGAGTCCCAGAGCCAAAACATCCATTTCAGATGCAGCAGTGTAGGCTCGTTACACAGAGAAATGACCACAAGGTGGAGATGGTACAAGCTCTTAACATCTTAACAGCAAATATAGTGCCTAATATCCTTTTTTTTTTTTTTTTTCTCCTCCAGTTTTTTATCTAGGGAAATAGGATCACATTTTAAATTACAGCTGTCTCCCGTTAACAGTTATGGTGTGATAAAACTAAAATAAGTATGTAAAAGCAAAATAATTAAAAGCAAGGTTCTTGTATTCTATTTGTATCCTGTCCTTGAAATCAGTCCTTCATATTTTATAAAATTTAATGATATTAACTTGATTATTACATTCCATAGGAACATGATTTATGTTAGTGAAATAAATTGTGTATTTGCTAATTATATAGCTAGGCTGCAAGTCAGCTTTACTGTCATCCAAATATCCTTTAAGATCTTCAAATTGTCATCTAAAAACTATCTTGACTTGGAAGAGGAGTACAGGAAGAGGGCAAGAGCACAAGCTGGAGTTTGTTGTATTTCAGATCAGATGGATACATCTGTGTGAGTGAATGTCAGCACCTCTCATAATATCAGCACCATAGGAACTGTGGGGTAAGAATTGTGTCAAATTCAGGGAGCTTTCCATATAAGTTAATGGCAAGATTCATATTCAATCATATTCAGAAGGATGAGAAAGAGAAAAAAATAATCCTAGCATTTTTATATTCTCTATCCTACAGTCAGAGAAATATGTAAGCAAGGAAAATGTGTATTTGGCTCATTTCCTGACATCTTTAAAGTAGAAAGTTGACTACAAAATCTTAACCATCCAACTGGTTAGGAAATGTTCTTACCAAATGGAAAGCATGAATCCCAAACTCTCCTTTAAATAAATTAAAAAGGAAGATTGTCCACTTCTACTGGAACAGATACAAGGAAACAACCACCACCACCTCCTGACCTACATGATTTTTAATTACTTTTTGATTCTGCTTCCTTACTTTTCACAGAATCACAGAATTGCAGGGGTTGGAAGGGACCTCAAGAGATCATCGGGTCCAACTCCCATGCCAAAGCAGGTTCCCTAGAGCAGGTTACCCAGGTAGGCATCCAGACGGGCCTTGAATATCTCCAGAGTAGGAGACTCCACAACCTCCCTGGGCAGCCTGTTCCAGTGCTCCGTCACCCTCACCGTGAAGAAGTTCTTTTGCATGTTGGTGCGGAACTTCCTGTGCTCCATTTTGTGGCCATTGCCCCTAGTCCTGTCCCCACAAACCACTGAAAAGAGGCTGGCCAAATCCCACTGTCTCAAACACTTAAGGTATTTATAAACATTAATAAGATCCCCTCTCAGTCTTCTTTTCTCCAGGCTGAACAGACCCAGGTCTCTCAGCTTTTCCTCATAGGGAAGATGCTCCAGGACCTGAATCATCTTTGTGGCCCTCCACTGGACTCTTTCCAGGAGATCCCTGTCTTTTTTGTACCAGGGAACCCAGAACTGGACACAACACTCCAGGTGAGGCCTGCCCAGGGCAGAGTAGAGGGGGAGGATCACCTCCCTTGACCTGCTGGCCACGCTCCTTTTAATGCATACTGGGATCCCGTTGGCCTTCTTGGCCACCAGGGCATACTGCTGGCTCATGGCCAACCTGTCGTCCACCCTTTCAATTATTCACTTTTAAAAACAATTTATCTTTTATCACCCACACTTTCAGCTGCACAACAAATATAACGAGGTTTATATGGTTCTCCAGAACACTGGAGTTTCTGGGAAAGATTGGGTTTTTATATGAATAGAGACCATTGTCTCTCCCCTTTTGCTTTATTTTCTAAATCCTGCTTTTCTTATAAGCTATGGGAATATGTCCTGCAGGACTTTCCAAAAATGCAACATATGACTTTTGCCAGCAGTCTCAAGATTTTCAAATGTAATAAATGTTTTCTATAGGAGTGGAACTTAATTTGACTTGGAAAAGTATGACCTATCATCCTGAAGGGTTTTTACACCATTATCTTGAGACAATTAAGTTGGACGAGGTATTTTGAGACATGAAAAAAGTCTTTGGGGAGTAGTACTGGTGTTATCTACATCTGTTGAAGTTAAAACTTCAAAATCATTTAAACTTAGGCATAAGTCATCTGTTCTTTGCCTGGAGATACAATCTGATAGGGAAGGAACTAAAAAGTTCAAGAATCATCGTAGTTCTACTTCATAAAATATGTTACAATGCTATATAACTGTTGGCTAAAAGTTGTGTATATGCTGCATATTCATTGCTAAGAGTTGTAAATTTATGTACAGCTATAAATTATGAAGCCAACTTCTATCAAGCTCATCCTTCAAACCAGCAAAACTTATCCCTGTGGAGTTCTCATATTACGGAAATATTATAGCTGTGTGTTGTGGGAAGTAAAGAAATGGAAATTAAAAGAAAGCTGCTCCTGTGTTTCAAATATATTGTTTGTGCTCCTCTGTGTTCTTCCTCTGTAGTAATTAGTCTACTGAATTAGGATAATATGAACACGTGTTTTACATTATATGTATATATTTATCCATATAAAAAGTTATTTTCCAGGCTAATTTTTCAAAACAACTATTTCATTCTTAGGATATAAGAATCTTTTTTTTATTGCAAGCCTGTTATACATCTTACTCTTACAATAACAGCAGTACTGTGTTACCATTGCTAGTATTAAAACTTCATGGAAATCCCCCAGACTCACCATCTTTTAATTTAGATTGCTAGATTTTCACTTCTCCTTAGTCTTATTGTATACATTGTTTTGACTTAACAAACTGGATAGTGATGATACAATAATTGCACAATACCAAAACCCAACTGTAAAGTATTCACTGTAGGTGAAACGCCCTCCTGTGCAGAAGCCAGAAGATGGCTCACATCTTGCTTAAGTTTATAGGCTACAGCTGGGACTCCACACAAGTTCTCTATCAAGCCCCAGATGAAGCATATTTAAGCATGAGCAAGACAGGTAAGAGATGGGAATTTGCAGAGGGTTACTGAACGTGGAAGAACCATATTTGTTTTTTCGTCTGTATTTTCTGTCAGTCTCCATGCCCAGAGCATTTGCAAACACAATAGACCTAGTGTTGTCAATTTTCTTCTTATTGTCAGTACATAAACCCACAATTACACATTCATTATGAGTCACTGCACACTTTTGCATGAAGAACTGTAGCTATATGTCGTTCTCTGAAAACTGGAAAGTGCACTCACAGCTATTTCTAGCATATTTAAGGAGGCCCACTGAATATATGTCTATGTGTGTTTATATCAGCAAAGACCCTTACAAGGCAGCAAATCCTTAAAATCAACAAAAGTGTGAGCTGGTAGCTACTGTAATTGCTAGCAGTGAGTCATGTTAATAGAGAAATGGTGAAATATGGCCTGTTTTATTATTATTATGAGGGTCTACAGCTAGATTCAACTGAAGAATATGGGGCTCATGGGAAACCTCATAAACACTGACATAATCAAGTATTGGTTCTAATACAAATTCATAAATTTTTATAGGTGTTGAGTTGTCAGGCAGATAATATATGACCAAACTCTGGATAAAGTATATGGAAAAAAAGCATTCCAGAAAGACTGCAAATATAACATGATACAGTGCAATGCCACAGAGGACTGCAGCTTTGTTGTGACCACTGCTGTGAGCAAAGAGGTGCAAAAATCATTTGAGGCAATGCCTTTGTAAGGCTAGCCTGCCACCTGAAAGCCTTCTGCTCTCAAAGTCTAAGAAAACTTCTTTGAAACTAACAAAAGCTAAAAGAGAGAAACCTGAGCAAGGAATACACAGAATGCATTTTTCACAAAATTTCTTCTTTTAGTAGAGGCAACATTTTCCTTGCAAAGAAATAAGAATAAAGATGGATGGATTGAAATATTTGCCAGAGGCAAATCAGAAGGCTGAGCTTTGTCCAGAGAAGTGTTTTGTGTGCAGCTACTAGTCGTGTTTCCCCAGTCACCAGCGAGTGTCAGCTACTGTGCGTGAAATATCCCTTGTAAGTGATCTCAGCAGAAGGAGCACAGATCATCTATCTCTCAGCTTTAGTAGCAGGTTCTCCAGCTCCACAGTCAATACATGCAATGAGTAGCTTGGAGGAAGGTTCAAACTGCTGCAGCTCACGCTGGATAACAACTGCGGAAAAAGAGCCCGAATGACCACCACAGCAGCCAGCTCTACCATTGCAGAGCAGACAGAGGCAGCGTTTATGAGCACAGATGACTGCAGCTTCTCCCTGACTCCCACTTAGAAGAATGCAAGGCCAGGGCCCCTTTCCTCCTCCGCTCCGTAGCTGCTCTGCTTCCTTTGTAACCGCTCCACGACACTGCTGGCCATTAGCCACTCACTACTTCCCTACAGGCAACTACAACTGCAGTTGCAGGACAGAGGGGTGTCTTGCCAATTGTGAAATATTATATTCTGACATAATATAATCTCTTCACGTAAAATAAAAATGCATGCAAACAGCAGGCAGAATGGCTAATAAAATGAAAAGATGCAGAGGAGGGACTATAAGAGGAGAGAAATTCTAGCCTTGTTCAGATCAATGGCAAAATTCCCACTCTTTTCAGTGAGCCAAAATTTCACCCTAGATATTCATGACCCTTTTAAGCTACATTTTAGATAGCTAGTTTGGCAAATTCTACAGTGCTTCATGCTGTGTGTATAACTTCAGGATTCATTTTCACTTGACTAGGTTTGGAACCCTTTTACTTTGATCACATATCAACTCCAGCACAAAAAATCATAGTGCATGTGACAAATTAGTTTTTTTCCTAAGAAATATTATCTTCTTGATCTTCTTGTTGCTTAGAATAAGTAATATGGGCTTGGGGATGAATATCAATGATTTAACATGTTGGGACCTCAGAGATTCGTCCCAAACTACACAAGCAAGGGCTTATGTCTGGTCTTGTGTAGTCTGCTGCCGCAGAGCAACCCACAGATCCCCCATGTGGAAGGTCCCTGACACTCTGAGACCCTGGATGCTACACAGCAATGTCAACTTTCTTCTGATAAGGACTGTACATTTTGATCATCATCAAAAAGAGATCTGCCACCCTGGGCTGTCCATACACAAACAATCTTGTCATAGAATCTTAGAAGCATTCAGGTTGGAAAAGACCTCTAAGATCATCTAGTCCAACCTCTAACCTAGTACTAAAGCCCACCACTAAACCATGTTACTAAGTTCTAAATTACACATTTCTTGAAGACCTCCAGGGATGGTGACTCAACCACTTCCCTGGGCAGCCTGTTCCAATGAATCACAACCCTTTCAGTAAGAAATCTCTCCAACCTAAAATGCACCATGATGTTGTCATGCACCATGACAATTCTGTGCATCCACCACATCATGCTCTGCTGGTGCTCAAAGACATTAATAGATATATTTCAGGATAGCACAAAGAGAAAGAAAAACAGGGATCTGTGGAAGTTATTTGGCTCTGTGCAAATCCCATGCTGTATTAAGCTGAAAAGGAACCCAACTTTCAGAGAAAATGATGCTTCACATTCTTAAGAAGTTTGGCTGGAAACAGCAGCAAGGAGAAAAAATGAGTCAAGTTACCTGATTCATTCTGCAATACATAACATGCCATAGTGCTGTCTTCAGTATAAACTCACCCTTCATCTGGAGCTGGGAATGGTTAGCAGCATTTGGTAAAACTGAGCAGGACCAAATAATTCATACATAAGTTTGTGTTCTTTTAATAACTGAGTTTGTTTGAAGAATTTGTCTACTTTGGACAGTGCTTTAATCATTTTTTACTTCAAACTCTTTCTAAAGAAACCTTATATTTTATAGTCTTAAGGAGAGACAACCTTATAATTCATACCAGTTAAATACATATTACAGTACCTTATGGCTAACATAAGCCCTTTGTTTTCCCTCAGAACATTACAGCAAGCCATATTATGAATCAATAAAATCTGCTGCCTTTTCCCCTTGTTCAACTGTATACACTTGGGGCCTGGGGCAGTGCCAAAAAAAATCAACACATACCAATGGAGGTCATAAAGAAAAAAATCTTGACATCTTCTCCTGCCACTCATTTTAACATAGTTAGTCTGGCTGGATGCATAATTTACTTTTCAGATAATGTGCTAGTAGATTATTATTGCTCACCTATCAGCAGATTTCGGAGTAAAATTTCCCCACTCTTTTAGCTGATAATTATTTTGTGTGAATAGTTGTTGTGCTTCAAAATATTTGCAATAAAAAGGCATTTCTTCCCCTTCTTACTTTGTTAGGGGGTAAGAAATCATGCACTCTGAACCTCGTTATGGAGGGAAAGCAGAAAAAAAAGATAGCAATCATACAAAAGTTTTAACCCTTTGGGGATTTCCTATTGAAATTTCATAAGAAATAACATCGTTTAGCTAGGACGAAAGGAAAATCACTCACATAAAACATGTTCTATGCCTAAACTGCAGCATTTATAAAACATTGGCAACCATAGTTCAGCTTATTTTTACAGAATACCACTTCTACATACAAGGCTGCGTTTTTGTAAGCAGACTGTCAACACAAGAAGAATATTCAAGTTTCATTTTCTAGACTATTTGTACTATGACTCCTCAGAAACTTAACCAGCTCTGCTCATGTTAGAGATGGTAACAAACCTTTTATTTTCAACAGAAGCAGCTTGAAGGCTTAGCCAAGGATAAAAAAGAGTCAAGAAAGCTGGATCTGATATGAGACTGATTCCTGCATTTCAACACTTCACAAGAAAATGCTGAAGTTTCAGTGGTTGGCCAAAGTGTCTGATTTAACATCCCCTGAAGTCAGAGTCTCAGCCTTAAATTCAACAGCATTGGACTCAACCCATATGCCCTATCATATCTTCATCTCTAATTAGAAAAAATATATATAATTGAAAAGTAATTTTAATTAATATTCTGGAAAGTCAGGCAGGAGAGTAAATCTCTAATGTTCCTTTCTATCATGGCTATGATAAACAACCATATGAAGAACTACAGGAGACATGATAACAACTCTAAAATAATATAATTTATAATTTTACAGTTTAAATGTTCTGGCATTTTCTTTTTGGAAAATAAAGCACAATCACTTTAATTGTTATAAATTATCAAATCCAGAAATTTCAAAAAGATCTTGTCCCAGCAATGGCCTAACAGGATACTGTAGTTATAATATCTGGTTTATAGATCTAATTCTGCAACAGAGCTACTACACAGCTGCTAACATCGTGGAGACATTACAAATGACCTTATTAAGTGCAGTTCCTCTGTCACCTTGCCAGTGCTTGCTGTATTTTCCTGTGGGTCCAGACCAGGCCTGTCATAGAGATACTCCTCCCATTGACTTGAACAGCATTGGAACAAGTCCATATTAACAGGAAAAGTACAAGCAGAAGTAGGCCATATGTTTGTAAGACATTTCATTAATATTCCCTTTAAAAAACAAAACCTCACAAAAATGCAGAAAATTTTCTTTTTGTATGGTAAGAATTGCCAATAGAATAATGTCATATCTTCCATTTTTAAATGTCTTATAATTATAATTATTTTTATACTGTAATTGTACAAATAGGAAAAGATGAATGAACAAATAGTTATACAATAATATATAATAGTTATGTATAAGTTATATAATAGTTTTTCTGGCCTTTCATTCCCTCTCACTTCTCTTTTACTAATTTTCCTTGTTGTACCCATTTTCCTGAAGCAGCTATAAATCTGTGCATCCCTTTGCTTCTTCTGGGACTATGCTCAAGCCCTCGGCACACAAACCAATATGGACATGGAAAGCTGCAAGCATATGAATAAACCATTTTGTTGTTGTTGTTGTTGTTGTTTGTTTGTTTGTTTGTTTTTTCTGGACGAATGATTGGTGAACTGTTCACCTCCACAATTCAAAAGGTCATTTCAAACTTGTTGCATTTTTACCCTCTGCATTTTGTAACACTTGTATGCATGAATGCATAAGAAATCATAGATGAGTTGCAGACTTTCTCCCAGTGAAGCAGCAAGCACACAGCTGGATGTGGTGCTGCTTGAAGTGCCAAGTTCATCACAGCAGAGGTGAGGAGTGACATTCCCAAGCTGACGAATGCAGCTCTTTCATCAACTCTGCAGTCTGCATGAGATAGACAACTTTTTCCAGGAAATCTCTTGATTTTTAAAATCTGTAGAAACAATTAAAATGGGGGCAGGCAGGAAATGCACACTTTTATTTTTTTTTTTTTCTCCAGAGAAGCTGAGTGTAAAGCAAAACATAGGGTTTTAGCAGCTAGAGGAAATGCTTTTGCTTTGTACAACTTCCCGAAGAGCGTCTAGCTAATCATCTTCACAAGACGGTATTGATCATAGCACTGTGATTATTTTGGAGCTAGCTCCACACGACTCATTTCACATGTGCTTATCTTTGTGCACTTGTTGATTGGTCCTCAGAAGACGTAACTGCCTTGAGGATATTGCTGTTTTGATAAAAGGCATCTGGTCCCAGGGCAATGACAGGGACTAATCAGGATGGGATTCTTCTGCACTGAGAAAACCCACAGGTGCCAAAAGCATCTTGGGTTATTTAATAAGCCAGGACTCAGATGATCACAAGAGCTAAGTTTCTAATTGCACCTAATTCTTATTGGAGATAGAAACTATTCCTACTGAACAGAAAACACAATGTACAAGTGGATATTGAGCAGTAATTTCTCTTTCAATCTTGGCTCTTTTCTTTAAATAAATCATGATTTTTCCATTATTTTTTCAATGTAGGATTTTGAATGACAAGTCTCTATATGTATTTGACATTCTAAATTTGCTGCACCTCATGAAAAAGGTTGAAGAAGCTTGGTCCTTTCTTTTCTCTCCAATTTTCTCTCTGATTGCTGTCAATCTTTAAAGCCTCTTGGCAGCTGGCTCCTAACTATGCAAGTACTGTGTGCAGCCAAACTAACCAAAACATTGCCTTCAAATGTGAGAACAGAAGAAACTCTGGGAAAAACTATTTAGACTTTTGAAAGCTGTATTTCAAATAACTTTGGTTTTGTTTGTTAAAGGGAGAAATTCTTAGTTTATTTCAAAAAGCAAATCCTGAATCTTTTTCTCCCATAATCAAAACCAAACTAATGTCATTGGTCCCACCAGAATCTCCACGACAGTCCTGTGAATTACGATATGTTTGGTACGGTGCTTTGAGAGCAAGATATTGTGCAATGTTTTTTTACAGCCCTTTTTCAGCTACAGCTTTATTGCTATAGATAGAAGTGAGACAAGTTAACCTGATGCAAAGATGGGGTTTGTGCCATGTCCTTCTGTGAAGTGGCACTGTCAAAAGAAGCTGGTGACAGTCCTGGCAAAGGGAAGCCCACTCTGGGTTGCACAGCAGCTCGAGTCAGCGTGGCCAAATCTCAGATATGTGAATGTCATCTTTCCTAGGAAATCTTTGGTGCATCTGTCCTCAGGCAGGCAGACAAAAAGTGTCTAATCCATGTTAAACTGCTGCCTTGCTGGTCTAGCAGCATCCAGCCCAGGATAACTGACTTTACAAAAACTACCCGCCATCTGATCCTGTCTGCCTTTAAGCAAATTTGAATGTTGCCTTTTGCTATTTGGAAGAAGTGGAATGTTCAACCTTATTATAAAATAAATTTCTAGCGCCAGAAGGTCTTATGTTGCATAAGAATTTATACTGAATAAAATGTTGATGTTTCCAAGAAGAATGAAAGCAAATATTCAGACAGGACAAGAAGTGTTCATAAAGGATGAGAAGTAGCCTGATATTTTATTTCTCACTTTAGCAAATAATTCACTGCAAACCACTGAGACAACTCCTGAAATGTGTGTGTAACTTTTACCCCACCAAAACTAATCATTGCTACAGGAAACAATATTTCTTGCTGCAGGATACCCTCATGGTAGAAAATAAACCGTTTTTCACTATTGATGAATGTAGGGCCATATTCCAACTCTTCATTCACCCTCAACAATAATAATAAAGCTTATCTTTTTACCCAATTTCTCTGTTTTTCCTTAAGTCCCCTGTGTTTTAGATTATGTGTTATTCACCTGATTTTTAAATTGATTGTTTACAGGGCTGGATTAATTGTGGGAGAGAAAGTTCTTTACTCAAATTGCCACTAAGCAAAGAAGACCATGAAGATAATTGAGCTGTCAAAATTTCTCTGGGGCAAGACAAGATGTACGGGGCCTTTAATTTCTCATTTCTTTCCTCACTGTTTCCTGTAAGGTTGCAACTCATGTTTTTCTTTGCACCACCTTATTGCAGCAGACCCTTGAGAAAGAGGACTGGCAGGGGTGTGGCTGAAGGGATATGCCTGCCAAATCCTGATGCATGGAGTTTCAGGTGTCTATAGATTGGATAATGCCTTAGTTTCCAGGGAGAAGCTCTGCTATCTCCATGTAACTGCAAAAGGATCAATCTTGCCTTGCTTTCATTCATTAGAGCCAGTTCATACACAGAGATGAGAATTTCACTGTAACATTTCAGAAATCCTTAGAAGTGGTTGACCTCTCCTTTTCTAATCCAGTGCTACACACAGACCAGTCCTATAGTAAATCCTAATTCCTAAAATTCCATCATTTGACTTCAGCAGATTCTTTGTATAGAGAGCTTATTATAATAATACTTGTGCTATTCTTTTAACGTGACTATGGCCACACACCCTGCACAAAACACTGTGGTGCTATTTTTATAAGCTCTTTATTTTTTTGCAGCCAAAGACATTGGCCCTGGTTTGCACTGATAGTTGCGTAGGGCAGAGTGAAAGAAAACCCCTGCCAAGTATATGCCTGTTTTAGCTCCAAATTTATTTTCATGCCTTGTAAAGCTAAGGATCGTTTGAAGACTATCTCCAAACTCCCAGGAGAAAGAAAAGTGCTTGGTGGCTTGTAAATAGAGCCTAGTAAAATAGATAGCATTTCGTTTTACACTCTGTAAACACATGTACATTGTCCTCAGTTTGCAAACATGCAGTTGAATACCCTCCCTCTCTATTTTTAATACTGGTGTTGTGTTCAACTTGAGTAAGGCTAAGATTTTCTCTGCATGCTGAAGTTTCTCCCAAATCTGCCTTAAATCACACAACTCCAACATGTCTGACACAATAGTACAGGCCGTGTTGGCTGTAACACTATAAACAAGAAAAAAATAAATTCAAGGCCATCCTGATAATAACAAGGATAAAGTTTCATAACAATAATCATAAGAACTACTGGATAAAGTGTAACTGACTGTGACCTCAGGCCCATGTCATGTTACTATGGCCACAAAATAAAGATAATTTTGTTCCCATTATGTCTGTGTGTCATAATATTATTAAAGACAGATTGCCCTATATAAAACGAACAGGATCCCTAAAAAATTGAATGAAAGGCAAGTCTTTTAGCAGTGGGGTACTTTCCACTCACATCAGAGCTGTGGAAAGGTCTGGCACAGAGATGCCCTTGCAAGTTGATTGCTTCAGAGACCCAATACATTTATTAGAAAAGTGTCCCACAGCAGTCTTTTTATTTTTACAACCCATGTACTGCCAATAAACTCAAAGCTAATACAAAAGCCACCTCTGTGTCTTAGGCTGACTCTTTGGACAAAGTGCTACACATTTCCTGTGCCCAATCTGGTGAGCTGAAGAATGCAAATCTCAACACTAAAGACTTTTTCTCTGCACAAGCTGTGCCTTCTCAATTAAGTTTTTCACCATCCTGCCCTTCCAATGCTGCAGCAGCTCCTGGTTCAAAGGCAGCAATGTCAGCAGAAGCCAGCTCTCCTGAATACTGCCCGGAGAGATTTATTTCCTCTCTCTGACTCTCTGCAGAGTAGCATCATATTAACTGCAACAGAAAACATAGCATCTTTAAAAATCTTACCAAAAACATAAAAAAATGACTTTCCAAAACTCCCTTATGTTACTTCTATATGAACAGAAGTCTCTAAACTCTGAAGCAATTTACAGCTTTTCTATAAGTAGGACATACTGACACCCTCAGTAACACTACCTCATCTAATCTTAATGGGACAGTTGCCCTGGTTTTGTGAGTGCCAGCATCCTTACTTCATTCATGTCCTCTTATCAATTCATGTCATTGTGCTTTGCTCAGCACTTAAGAAACTTTAAAGGGCATAATCAGAGTTGGATCTTATTCACCACTCCTGTACATCTTTTTCCTCTCTCTGAACTGCCAAAATGGCGATCTGGAAAGCAAACTGTTATTTTCGTGCACTTGAAAATGAAGCACACACAGGAAACAATTTCTGGGGAAAGAGTAATAGGCAAAAACTATCTAAAAGAATGCACTGGACCCCCTTCTGATTTAAGTTTTTCCAGATGTTGACCAGGTGTTCTTATCCATACATGACTGACTGGATTAAAACTCAATTCTGCATACTAGATATCAAATCACTTGCAGATATCCTCTGTATCATGAAGTGCTTCAGCATCCACCTGGAAATTCCACACAGGAATGGATCTGAGTGTCACTTTTAGTCTGCACCATGTTCTCACCCTTTTATCTTTCATTGCTTTGTCTTTTTTTTTTTAAGAATAACTTCATGAAAATTATGAAGAACTTTCCAAATGTGCATTTTTATTTGTCTCTATTTCCCCTCCCCCAGAAGTTAATTCTTTTGTCTTCAGAGAAGATTCATATTGAAAAGAATGGGAGGAAAAAAATTCTGCCAACACTTTCAGATGGGGAATTAGCCTCTTTAGTGCTGGCAGCAGCAGGAGGAGAAGCAGAATATATCAATGCTGTACAGAAGTCAAAGATTTCTTGACCTTTTGCAATCATTGCTGCCACCTATACTGGAAGCAGCGAGGCTCCAGAAAGAGAAATGGGGTATTTAGGGGGCAGTATTTCAACATCTCATAGTGGTCTTTGCTTTTAAAGTTTGCTTCCTTACTTATTGTCATCTTATACTCTCTATAGTAGCATATTCTTGTAAATAGGCATCACATTAACTTCACCACAGTTCACCCATCACCATCAGGTCATTGTTTATTTTTCTCCCTTGCCTTGAACTTGGCTGCTTGCTACAGTCACTATTCCAGCTGGTTGAATTTGAGTGTTGCTGAAATTTCCTTAATGTCTGTTTTGATTTCTTATCTGTTATGTACCACACAGTACTACCCAAATATCATCTGTTTACAAAAAAAATTTTGCCTCGCTTATTGTATCTCTAGGCTTGAATTAGCTGATGCACCATTTGCTGTTCAGTAATCTCTGCAAGTGTCCTCGAGCAGAATGCACATAGCTTGAATAAAATTTGGGGGAAAAAAGAACAAAACTCTTCCCATGACTGCAATTATAAATTTTGCCAAAATTTGAGTGGCAACTTGTGAAAAAGTGTTTCTCCTGAGGAAAAAGTATAGATTCACATAGCCTTGAAAGGAAGGAACTGCTTTGAATCAATTCAAATTAACTGAGGAAAAGTGGGAAAGAATTGCTGATGTCCAGCTAAAGAGAATACCAGAGAAAAACTGATTTGAAGGGCATTTGTTTTTATGACTTGATCATAAACACAAAAGTGTCATGGAAAACTTGGAACTTTCCAAGTTTTTCACAGATACTCTGAGGTTGCCATCCTTTTCTGCTTTGGCCATCATAATGGTAAACCTTACAGATTTTTTCAGATGGGATATTTCACCCGTACAACAGTTTCCAGGTCATTACAGGTTAAGATTTGTGTGCTCTACTATGCGTTCTTAGAATTATATTAGGATTTGTTTTGCTTCATGTACAAGACAAACAAGGATGCAAAAATATCTGCTCACTAAAGTTAAAATTCAGAAAGTCACCAGCTTCTCCATACACAAAAAAAACACCATATATTTGTACTCAGAATTACTTATTATAAATTAAAGGAAGCATGTGAGAAAGGACAAATGTCAAAGGCCCAAAGAGACAGTTCATTTCAAACATTTCTTTTGGGACAGGCTGCCTTAGCTCTGTCTCACAGCATGCCAAACAAGCAGACTCCATACTTCATTAAAGGGCTCAATGTAGACAAAACAAAAGACGATCAATGATGAACAAAGCCCCACTGTGTAAGGTGTATCCCTGAAAGAGATAAGAGTCCTTGTCCCAAAGAGCTTGTAGCATAAAACATTGGATGAGTTTCCAACAGAAAAATATCTTGTCTATAACAAAGTTTTCTACCAAGACGTTGTTAAATATATAATTAATATATAATATATAACATGCAATATATAATATATAATGCAATATATAATATATAATATATAATATATAATAATATATAATATACAATGCAATATAATATATTAATATTATATAACGTTAATATTAATATATATAATATATATAATATATACAATACATAATATTTATATATATAGAATCCAGACCTTGTGGAAAAAATTCCATGAGGTGTTCAGCAGGCAAAAAAATTCCAGTTACGGCAGTGTTCTGGTATCTGTAAATCATCTCTGGCAGGTTTTCCTGCTGGTTCTTTATGCTGCTGTTTCAGCAGTAATGCCCTTATTCTGGCAGTTTGTGAGATACATAATTCCTTTTTGCAAATCTGAACAAAATGTTCTCATATGAAACGTCCTTACAACTGTACTGCATAAGTCATGGCCTATGGCCTTGCAGTAGGCCTACAGCCTTATGGTAGTCCTACGGCCTACTAAATATGTTAATAATCTCTCTTCAGATCAAGTGATTGTATACCTGATTTACCAAACCTAATAGACAGATAGATAGATAGACAGACAGATATATAAACATGATCCTTATAGACATCACTAAGAAAGCGATGTTTACATTACCCTCAAAGTGGAGAAATGAAAAATAAAAGCCTAGAGAGTGGCATCACTTAATCTTTATTTTTCTTTATTCTCTTACGGCATGGGACTCTAGGGACCTTTCACACTACGGAAGCAGTAATTCAAAATGCCCCATAACAGCAAGCTGCAACTCACAGACATTTTATTCTCTGGATTAGAATTCAAAGGAAGTGTGCTGTAAATGTAATTGGTGTTGTGTAAGTGGAACAGGCATTGGTTAAGGCCTGAGATCTCTTAGGTAAAATGACTTGCTAAAAAAAAGTATTTAGTACTTATTAGAAGTTTATAAAAGTATCCATCAAGTATTTTACAAAAGAATTCCACACAAATTTGGCTTCACATAATGGAAATATTTCTGAAAAGATAAAAAATCCCCAAATGGGTTAAATGTATAATACGGCCTCAGGGGTTCTTAAATGGCTTACATTTCTGTGGAATTTTACATCCTGGAAGAATCAAAAATAATTTTAAATATTATGAACCCAGAAATTATAGGAAATTCTTGATGCTTCTGCTTAAGGACTTTTTGTAAATGCTATTTAGAATTTGGTTTAGCCACATGCCTAAGGAAATCACAGGTGGAACCTGCATATTTACAAGGTGACACACATAGGAAAGCTCCTCAAGATAGTACAACAGTATACAAGAATTCCTGTTGAATAACTAAGAAGAATACAATATTCAGAATACAACAGCCCATATGGAAATTTGGGTAACACAGTAGGTTTTTCTTTTTTCTTTTTTTAAAAATTTATTTATTAAATGAAATTAAATTGACCTAAATTGATAGATTCTGTGAGTAGTGGCACTCACCTTCCTGAGTGTGCAGACTGTCAGACTGATTTGATCTTCTACATATGGCCACTAGGTCACTCTCCAAGATTTTAGAGCCCTGGTACACTACTAATTCACTGAGGTCTGCTAAAAACGATACCCAAAGAAGTTGTAAATTGGTACGAGTACTTCAGGTTTGTACTCAGCTGCAAGATTCAGAGTGGATCATCAGATTAGATGATTCAGAGTGGGATCATCAACCAAAAAATTTACAAAATTTTCAATAAACCAGAAAAAAATGAAGATTAACCTTGATTTTCTGAAAAAGGTTCATGGAAATGATTCTGTTTTGAGTGTAGTTTTGTGCCTACCAGGCCACAGTTTAAATGTTCACAGTTCAAAGTTTAAAATAACTTTGAACGTCAGCAACACTGCATCCATCAGTATCATGATGTAAAAGAAGTCAGCATTTGCACTTGGTCATGAGATGGTTCATTCTGCAAATCAACCAAAGAACTTCCTGAACCTGATTAAATTTTAAAATGCAGAACATAAATTTGAATTTTTTTATGAAAGCAGATGTGATCACCTTTATATCACTTCTGTGATAGCCATCAGAATCTGATGGAAAGCCTGTTTTCCCGTGTCCTCAATTAGGAATACTTAAAAAAAAAAAAAAAAAAAGGAGGGGTGGGGTTGGTTTTCTGACCAAAGGAATTGCTGAGCGGGCATTCCCAAGGCTAGCACTGGTCATCTTTAATCAATGTCTCAACATCAAGCCCTGTTCAGCTCCAAAACATCTTTGGGCACTGCCTCCCGCCAACACTGAGCAGAGACAGTGCCAAGGAGGCTAGACTCCCCCCTGCCTCCCCCAGCCCTCCAGCCCTCTTTTCTGTCTGACTCTGGGAGTTATTGAAAAACACCTGAACGACAATGTGGTCATTGGTCATAGCCAACACAGGTTCACAAGGGGAAGGTCCTGCTTAACAAAATTATATTCCTTTTATGACAAGGTTACCCACCTAATTGACCAAGGCAGACCAGTTGATGTAATCTTCTTAGATTTCAGCAGAACTTTCAATGCTCTCCTCCTGGACAAATTGTCCAGCATACAGCTAGATAAAAATGTAATAGGATGGGTGAACAATTGGTTGACAGGTCAGGCTCAAAGGGTTATAGCAAATGGGGTTACATCAGGCTGGTAGCCAGTCACTAGTGGGGTTCCCAGGGCTCCATTTTAGAGTCAGTTCTCTTCAATGTTTTCATAAATGACTGAGATGTAGGACTAGAAGGTGTATTGAGCAAGTTTGCAGTTGATATTAAATTGGGAGGAGCTGTTGACTCCATTGAGGGTAGAGAGGCCCTGCAGAGAGATCTTCACAAATTAGAGAGCTGGGAAATCGCCAGCAATATGAGATTTAACAAGAGCAAGTGCTGGATGGACAACCCTGGGGGATTAGAGGCTGGAGAGCAATCCCACAGAACGGGAAACAGCATCTTTAATATGAGTCAGCAGTTGTGCCCTGGCAGCCAGACCAGCCATATCCTGGGGCGCATCAAGCACAGCACTGCCAGCCAGTCGAGGGAAAGGATTGTCCTGATCTGCTCTGCGCGGGTGTAGCCTTACCTCAAATGCTGTTTACTGTTTTGGGCACCACAGTATATAAAGGACATAAAGCTATTAGAGAGTCTCCAAAGGGCTACAAAGATGGTGAAGGGTCAGAAGGAGAAGATGTATGAGGAGCAGCTGAGGCCCCTTGGTTTGTTCAGCCCAGAGCAGAGCAGGCTGAGGGGAGGCCTCATGGCGGCCTGCAGCTCCCTCATGAGGGGAGTGGAGGGGCAGGCGCTGAGCTCTGCTCTCTGGGGACAGCGACAGGACCTGAGGGAACGGCATGGAGCTGGGACAGGGGAGGGTCAGGCTGGGGGTTAGGGAAAGGTTCTGCACCCAGAGGGTGCTCGGGCACTGGGACAGGCTCCCCAGGGCAGTGGTCACAGCACTGAGCCTGCCAGAGCTCAAGAAGAGTTTGGACAGTGCTGTCAGACACAAGATCTGATTTTTGGATGGTCCTGTGTGGAGCCAGGAGTTGGACTTGACGATCCTTGTGGGTCCCTTTTCCAACTCAGGATATTATATGATTCCATGATTCTATGACTCTATTCACTGGACAATATGTGTATTACCATCTGATGAATGATAGCTGTTAACCCGCTACCAGATCTAGAGCTTATTGGGATCCCGCCTGCCACTAACAATTAAAACCAGATTTTCTGAAAATGAAGAGGGCCTCGTGGCAGCATTACAGCACAGAGCATTAGCAGGTACTGGAGCACAAGGCTCCTGGGCTATGTTTTGCCTCTCTAAAAGGTTCTGGCCCATGATACATATGCTGGTACTATATATTATTTTGTTGCCTTTCCTTTGCTTGTGAAACTCTGCTCACTTTACAGCCATGCAAGCTGCAACAAAGCTCTGCTCATATAATAATCCAGCTGCATCCTACTATGACATTAATCCAAAAATCTAAGACCTCAAAACTTCATCCGTCCTTGCCAGATTTTTCCTCGCCCTTCCTGGGTTAGTACTGCAGCCAGTTAAAACCACACTGAAATTACCTTTTAAACATGCCTTTAGGCACAGAGCTAAAGGAAAGGTTTGGCAAAGCTCTTCCAATTCTTAATACTCTAATGCCATATTATTACTACTCATTGAAAAGCTTAATGCATTTAAATGCAACCCCTATGCCAAAATACACTGATGTTATTTAAGAGTTTGCCATATAATTTGAACTGATTGCATATTTATTGTTGAAGCAGTCTCAAACCATAAAGCCTTCTGGTTTCCTCACGAGCACTTATCCTTCTCACACTTTGATTGTGTCTTCCTACATGGCTTTTATTCACAGCAGGCTTCAGGGAATTCTTTATTTAAGAGAGAATATTTACATTTCTTCTGCCTTCCATCACCAGGGTTTGAATCTGTGGTTCAGAGATTTTTCTACTGAAAAAGTAACAACAATCTCCTGCAGCAAAAGATCTCAGGTTCTTCAGTTTCAACACAATTCACCCCAGGCATGCCCCAAGGAGCCAATGTGCTTGTATAACTGCATTTTGGAATGTGTCTATACAGGCACTGCTAGGAAATGATCCCCTTTCTATGTGAAAGCTGTTGAGAACAGTGTGAGCTGCAGCAAACATACATTCTAGGGCTACTTCTTTAATTCCTGGTTCAATTTTTAATTTGCAAGATAGATATTAAGAAACTGGCTGCCAATGGCCATTCATCATTTAAAAAACAAAACAACAACAACAACAACAAAAAGCACAACCATCTGAAATAGAAAGGTGCACGTTCACACAAGACAAGAACATACAACACAAGTCTCGGTATCTGTGTGAATATTTTTTTTAGCAGCTACCATTTCACTTAGGCTCCTCCTTGTCCTCATTTTGACATGTATTTTGCATTTCTGAGGTGAATTCACTGTCGCTAGCAAAGAAATCAATCAAGAAGGAAACACTTCTTACTGTAATTGTAGTACATCAAATGCCAGCTACCCCCTCAAATTACACTAGGGTAGCATCCAGTGACGGTGAGTCACTGCAAACCGTTCAGTAGCGTCTTCCCAGCTGAAACAGTTTCTCACTAAAGTGCTCCCCTTTTCTTCTCTAGTTTCTCCCTTTACTTTCTGATATCACCGCACACAAACAGAACATCCAAAATTGCTAACTGATGGGTGACTTTTTCACATCAACTTTCAGGAAAGGCTTCCTTTCACTAAATTCTTCTACTAGCTCATCTACTTGAAATATCCCATAGTAGCCTAATTTGAAATTTGAAACACAGCAGAGTCTTATATCATGGACATGAAAATAACTCTACAGAAAAAAAAAAAAAAAAAAGCACATTCAATAATATATCTTCTTCTTTCACTCAGAGAGGCCTCTATTTGGCAATGTGTTGAATGAGAGAGATATGGTCTGCACTCAGTGAGAACAAGATCAGGTCTCCAGTGCCCACTCTCAGTTCATGCAAAGGTAAAATGCAGAAGGCAAAAGTGCACTTTGTTACACTAAAGCTCTCCAGCTGGCCTCCGTGGAGTAAGACCAAGAGAAGCACTTGACCCTCTGTGTATTTAACAGGATCTGTGCCAGGAAAAAAAGAAAAAAAAAAAAAGAAAAGAAAAAAAAAAGAACAAGAGCCCACACACAGTCCTCAAATTTATCAAGCAAGTATCTTTCAAGAAGTTAGAAACAGTGAGTCTTTCTTGGGTGACAACTGTGTCTGTCTTCTAAATCACCTCTTTCACAACAAAATGACAATGAATTTACATTTCTTTTTATTTTTCCTTTCTTTCCCAGCATGTAGTTCTGCTTGTGCCCTGCAAATGGGCAGTTCACAATCAGCCACAAAGTCATCAAATCAGACTTCTCTAACAGAGTTTATTTTTCTTTAAAACTATCGATCAAGCAGGCTACAGTAGACATGTGGAGCTCTTTATGACATGCTTTGTGCAAAAGAGGGATTATAAAAGTTAAAAACCATTGCCTTTAATTTCTCTGAATATTTCACTGACAGCAAAGTGAGATACATCTGCAGGCTCATTCAGAGGAACTTTTAGACTGGAAGAGGATAGCACCACTGAGGATATGGAAGACACAAAAAGAAACAGACAGAAACCAAAAAGTACTGAATCATGTTGGTCAATTAAAGAGCACAGCATTGCCACCCAAATGGAGGGGAGCAGGAATTCAAAAAACTCTCAACTTTGACCACATCCAAACATGCATATTTCACAATGAAAGCCTCTGTAAAGATCTGTAGTGAATCTGGAGCCACCCACATATTGGGTACTTTGTTTATTTTAAACTGACACGCTCCTTTCCTGGACTGATAAATGAATGGGAGATGGAAATGAAAGGGAATAAATAAATCTCACATGTAGAAATAAATACACTTTCCCTCTTCACAGCATCAGGAGGAAAGCCCTTGCCAAACTTTCTGGCAAGTAGGATGGCAACTCTTAGTCATTTTATCATTTCAGAAACTGATGGAGTTGACATTAATTGGAAGAATAAACTAACTTTGTCACAAAGCCTCTTTCAGTTTGATTTCTTGGTGCTATATTAGCCAATACAAATGAGCTTATGGAATCAATGCTCAAAAGTCAGAGGCCAGGAGCTACAAGAACAGCCTTGAGATAGTTTTCCTTTGACATCTGGAAGTAAGGAACTACACTTTTTCCTGAATGCTTTTTATCAGGCAGAAATGTTACTTGTGTCCCTCTTCCCACCCAGATACCCCACTCTGCTGAATTCCTCTAGCATTATATAGCTTTTTAATCTCTTCCTTCGTGCTGTTACAGGGCATACACCTTCCTGCTCTCATCAAGGTGAGGTCCTTAAAAGAGACAGGGGAAAGACTTGTTTGAAAAGTCCTTGGCATGAGTCCTTGGGGAAATAGGCAAGGCAGAGAGATGGAAATCTCAGTATCTCTCATGCCTGGAAAAGGATTTTTTTTACCAACTCCTCAGTGAGGCAACTTTGAGCCTGGTGAAAAGATGTGGTCCAAACAGCTACAGCACTCTGGGGATGAGTCCCCACCCATAGGAACAGCGCCAGTCTCTAGGTCTTAGAGCAGGAGCTGCTGCTGTCCGGGCTAACTAACCCAGCCCTGGTGAACATTTTTCAGTGAGTTCAACAAATTCTGTGTATACCTTAACAGAGAAAAAATTACACTAGACAAGCATCTTAATACATAAATGGGTCGTCTCAGTAAGCACTGATGAAACTGAAGAAAAGGTTATGTATTTGGACTATTTTTGTGATACTGTGATGAGGACCTTATCATTATATAATTTACTAGGTCGTTTTCTGCACTGAATGTGATTAATAAATTCCTCCCCAAGTGACTGTCAATTAACTTACTATTCTTTAAGTTTGTTTTTCTGTGACATACTGTCACAAAAAGCAAGTCACACCAACCTTTCCCTGAGATTAGTTTTATTCCTATTTTTTTACCTTCAGAATACTCCGCAGTGTTTTGATTTTCAGTGAATCACAAGAAAAGGAAGGATGGGATCTGCCATCTGGAAATGATTATGAAAACTTATTGTACTGCATAATACGCTTCTTTTTCCTGCCCAGTCCTAACACAAAGCAGTGATATTGAAACAGATGCCAGACTAAACAGTGAAGAAAACAATGCAAACATGAACTTTGCCACGAGCAACCTAAGTACTCAGCTTGATCATAAAAAAAAGCACAACCTGGAGTGTATGAATATTCCAAAGTGGGTGAAATGGTCTGCTATGGAAAGCAAAGTGAAATTTATGTAATTTTTTTTTTGTTAACATAAGCAAAATTTGATATCACTGAAAACTAGCTGGACTTAAGCTGCTGAAGTGTGAACTCACAGCAGAAAGATCTAGTTTCTAAAAAAGCTCTAGGAAAACATGCATCTCTAGCACAGAGGAAGTCAGAAGGAAATCAGCTACATGGAATGTCTGCTCTATTTCCTCTGAGACTAAGGTATTTCTATCTCCAGAAAAGGGGAAATAATCGCAGCTTGCTTTGGGCCCTGATTCCCTCAGCCAGCTCTTTCTTGGTTTTTGCCATTTTCTCTTTTGCTGTTGTCGGGTTTTGAGGATCTGGCATCACTATCAGTTTGCTTTTCTAAACATTTTTGTTTGTTCAAATAATCACTGATTCTGCATTTAGCTGGTAATATGGCATTGGATTGCTTGAACTTGTTGAAGTATTTTCCTGTGTCCTGAAAATGCAAGTAACTTTTTGTGTATATCTGTCTGACTGTCATATATTCTTGATTCAGTTGAGACTAGGCTACCAAGAATATCAATATCCTTTCAATGCCCAACCATATGGCATATGGCTTCACAGTGTTCAGTACAAACAAGTGCTCACCCAGAGAATTTCCAACCATTGCATATTGGTGGGACTGCACTGAGCGGGTGCGGAGAGAACAGCTACGCCAAAGACCTACACAGGGTACAAGCAGTTTACTGCATAAACAGGTAAAAACACGGGACTTTCAATCACTCCTTCAATTAACATCCAATTTTTGTTCACACTAAGTAAATGAATTCATCTTGCTGTCCCTCTTACAGGTACGAAGGTGTAGGCATGGCTAGCAAGCAGAAAGCTGAATCTGCACTTCTGATTTCCCCTTTTGCCTCTTTCTCTTTAGCCTCCTTCTCCACCTCATGACTCCTGCCACTGCCCTGCACACACCCACCTGCAGCCCCCAGTCCAGGAAACTTGATGCTGCCCACATTTGCCCCAAACCTATGGAGACTCCCCATAAAATAAGTTTACCACTATTTATTAGCCGGGGCTGTGCTTCTAGCTGTGGTACACCTCCACTGCAGTATGGGGTCCCCAGCACCATGGTACAGCTACTGCATAGCCATCGAACACAATATCCATTCCTACTCATCATTGCATGACCCCTATGCAGCAGCCCTCTACAATCCCTGTTGCCTGTGCCCCATGGGAGAGCCCACATACACAAGATCTCTAGACTGTATCCATGCCTTTCACGTAATCAGAAGCTGGACTTGCAATTCTACACATTATATTTAGTTTTAAGCGCAGAATTAGGAGTTATTGACTGGTAAGTAAAAAATACTGTATGTTAGCTGATATAAGAGCAATCTGTAGGTCCTATGTATTCGGGTGCAGGGAATAGGATATCTGGATATTTAATATACTGATGTTAATCATGTGTATGTTACAAATATCAGGTGGCTACTGACTTTATATACCATAAAAATTATGACTCCATGTTTATCACCTCAAGTCCCTAGCATGTGATGTTATTCAATTTGATTTTCTATGTTGCACTGAAATGCTAGAATGAGAGAATTCTCTGAAGTGGTATAAAAAGTAGCAGCTTATGAAAGCATAAGAAAACTATGGAAGTATGTTTTCACTCCCTGCTCCACTGCATTTTTCAGTATAGAAGGGACTATCTAAACTTTGGAAACTTGTAGAATGACATGACACTGGTACATAGGGATGAAACAGTTCAATGAATTGCTTGGCTAAGAGATGGTTATATGTCAAAGTCATAAACACTCTATTCCAGACAGTCTTTGTTATCTATGGCCAAGCATGGGCTCAAGGCATTCACCCAAGCTGTCTTGACTTCCTGCTGCTTGGTTGGGCGTAGTCCAAGGTCCAGCTATTCCCCATGTGGGGCTTGATTTTTCCTGCCTGAAATAAACACAGTTGATTTGCCTGAGGCCAATATGAAATATGAGCCAATAACAGGAAGTGAAGATGGTGGGAGAGCTTGGATTCAAGCCATGAACCAACATGTAATTAGGCACAAATACCATCACGTCAGAAAGCACTGCTGAAACCAACAAGTCAGCTCTGGCTGAAACCAACAACTAGTTAGGTGTTATCAGGCAGTTATCTAGTCAGGTATTTTAACTGGAATCACATTATCATCTGACTTTTACTGCTGCACAAGGAAGGGGGTTGGTCCCTTTTCTTTGCAAATCTTTGGATATGACTGAATGAGACTAAAAATGAGTAGGTTCACAGATGTTTCACCCTTAATATAATGACCCAAACCTGCAAGAACAGCTTGGAGACAAGTTGCTTAATCTCGTCAGTTAAATATCCTCAAGTGCTCTGTTGCTTTCATTTATCTGATCACAAAGAGCAGCTCAAGTGGGAATTTTCAACTAAGTACTCCAGAAATATCTTTTGTAGTTGCTACTGAGCCTCTTTATAACAGATCTCCAGCAAAGTCCTGCAACTAGTCAACTGCCAAACATTCTGCATACATGTTTTTCCGTTCCTGATGGCTTGTGGATACCAATTCCACTACTGGCATCCAGATGCTTGAATGGCCCACTGTCCAGTCAATGGAGTTAATAATACCTTGGAGCTAGAGAGTATCTAGAGTTTCTGCCTTAATGGTATGAATGAACTTCCAAACAAAAGCAAGCTAGGTACTTGACCCTGAACAAGAAGGATGAATAGCCAGGACAAGAATAATTAGGGTCTGGTAAGAACCATAACTGGATGGGAAATTGACAGGTAAGAAGAAAGAAAAAGAATGATGTGCACTAAGGAATGTTTGAAATAAGATGAACATCCTAAGCTGAGTAAGGGGAGCAAATATAGAAAGCATTGCATAGAGAAAGAAATTAAATTGGGACAAGAGGTGGCCTATAGGCTCCCAGAACACCACTGACAAAGAGAAAACCTCATCCCAGAAAGAGTTGAGCAAATCTACGAGATGGGGAAGGTCTCCTCACAGTCAATGACATAGGCAAAGCAGAGACGTTTAATGCCTTCTTTGCCTCTGTCTTAAACACTGTCTTCAACACTGTCTTCAACACTGATGTTGGGCTTCGGGACCCAGGGTACCCTGAGCTGGAGGACCATGACGGTGGGAATGACAAACTCCCAACTGACCCTGAACATGTGCGGGACTTGCGGCTCCACCTGGATCCATACAAGTCCATGGGTCCAGATGGAATTCATCCCAGGGTGCTTAAAGAGCTGGCTGACGTCATCGCGGGACCTCTCTCAATTATTTTTCAATGATCTTGGGAATCTGAAGAGGTCCCATTGGACTGGAAGCTGGCAAACGTGCCAATTTTCAAGAAGGGTAAGAAAGAAGACCCTAGCAATTACAGGCCTGTCAGTCTCACGTCAGTGCCTGGTAAAATTATGGAGAGGATGATCCTTGAAGTTATTGAAGCGCACCTGGGGGACAATGCAGTCATTGATCCCAGCCAACATGGGTTCATGAGGGGTAGGTCCTGCCTAACAAATTTGATTTCTTTCTACGATAAGATCACCCATCTAGTTGATCAAGGGAAACCAGCTGATGTGATCTTTTTGGACTTCAGCAAAGCTTTTGACACGGTTTCCCATAGGATCCTACTGGACAAAATGTCCAGCATACAGCTAAACAAAAACATCATGCGATGGGTGAGCAATTGGCTGATGGGCAGGGCTCAAAGGGTTGTGGTAAATGGGGCCACATCTGGCTGGCGGATGGTCACTAGTGGGGTCCCTCAAGGCTCCATTTTAGAGCCAGTCCTCTTCAATATTTTTATAAATGATTTGGATGTAGGACTAGAAGGTGTTTTGAGCAAATTTGCCGATGACACCAAACTTGGAGGAGTTATGGACTCGGATGAGGGTGGAAAGACCTTGCAGAGAGATCTAGACAGATTGGAGAGCTGTGCGAACACCAGCCACATGAAGTTTAACAAAAGCAAGTGCCTAGTCCTGCACCTGGGACGGGGCAACCCTGGCTATACGTACAGACTGAGCGACGAGATGCTGGAGAGCAGCCCCGCAGAGAGGGATCTGGGGGTTGTGGTTGACAGCAAGCTGAATATGAGCCAGCAGTGTGCCCTGGCAGCCAGGAGGGCCAACCGTGTCCTGGGATGCATCAAGCACGGCATCGCTAGTCGGTCGAGGGAAGTGATTGTTCCGCTCTACTCTGTGCTGGTGCGGCCTCACCTCGAGTGCTGTGTGCAGTTCTGGGCACCACAGTACAAAAAGGACACTAAACTGTTGGAGAGCATCCAGAGGAGGGCGACGAAGATGGTGAAGGGCCTAGAGGGGAAGACATATGAGGAGCGGCTGAGGTCACTGGGCCTGATCAGCCTGGAGAAGAGGAGGCTGAGGGGGGACCTCATTGCAGTCTACAACTTCCTCGCGAGGGGGAGTGGAGAGGCAGGTGACCTATTCTCCGTTACCACCAGTGACAGGACCCGCGGGAACGGTGTTAAGCTGAGGCAGGGGAAGTTTAGGCTGGACATCAGGAAGAGGTTCTTCACCAAACGGGTGGTTGCACACTGGAACAGGCTCCCCAGTGAAGTAGTCACTGCACCAAGCCTGTCTGAATTTAAGAAGTGCACTTAGTCACATGGTCTAAACTTTTGGGCAGACCTGTGCGGTGCCAGGAGTTGGACTTGATGATCCTTATGGGTCCCTTCCAACTTGGGATATTCTATGATTCTATAATTCTATGAAATCTGGTAGAAAAGATGGGTGAGCAGGAGTGGGAGAAACAAAGCAAATTAAATCTTTAAAGCTTATGCAGCAAATTGTGCTGTTGGACTCCAATGAACTGTAGGACAAAGCTTGTCCCTAAACACTCTTAGCACTTGAAAGAAGCTATAAACACCACTCCACAAAACCAAACGGAGCAGCTCTCCTAAATCAGAAAGAACTCCTTCTGACTCCAAGTGCACAATTTGCTTTTTCTCTTCAAACTTCATTGAAACTTGCCTTTCAGCGAGTATTAGACATCTGTTTTGAGATACTTCAAGCAAAAGTAGAATGTCTAAAGACAAAGCGTATTCCAAAGTCTGTGGTCCCTTAGTAGCAACTCCTTGTCTGCAAGCCTCTTTTTTAGGCACCTACAAGGTTCTCCAACACTGGCAGTCCAAGGCCCAGGTAGAAGAGGTTTCTCCTACAGGTTAGCTTTCAAACATGTATGCTGTATAATTCAAGAAAACTACTAGCAGCCTTGTCATAGCCCATACTACTATGAAGTGCAGCATGTGGTAAACAAGTTCCAGTTCCTTAAGTGCATCTTGATAACAACAGTAGCACCACACATTCCTTTCCTCTGGGGTCTACATATTTACTGCTTAGGAGAGCCAATTTCAAAAGCATGTTGATTAATTGGAGAGGCTGCGAAAGTGATATGAGTGCTCAGGAAAACACAATACAGCAAGAACCACTGAATTCAATCTATGGAGTTGCTCAAGTGAAAAAGTGAAAGACAAGCTGTTTGTCACAGAAAAACATTCTGGAAATAAAACACTGGGGATTCAAGGGTCTTCACTTTAAAGGCCAGAATGCCTAAGACCTGTAGTTAACCACTGGAGCCAGACAAAGTCAAATTAGACTGCAGGAGCACGTTTTAATTGTGATAGTGATTAACCACTGTGACAAAATTCAAAGGAAATGATGAGTTCTCTACCTCTCGCTTTTTCTCATATCAGAGGTAGGTGCTTTTCTGGAGAATGTGATTTCAGTAAGCAAATTAGAAGCTCAGTGCAGGTCAGAGTGAAACTCTGCAGCCTGTGTTATTCAAAAGGTCAGGCTGGATGATCTAACTGTCCCTTTTGGCCTCAAAAATCTGCTTGTGAATCTATGAATCCCTTCTTTCAGCTCTAATTGTTCTGTGCATAAACAGAGCAGAAATCCCAGTGCCTGCCTCAAACAATATCAGTATTTACACAGTCGCATTAACACCACTTCCATATCGTTTTCACCCTGCATCCAGGGCAGCAGTTAACAATATATACCCCGGCTGTCTCCCTTTTCCCCACACATCAGGAGATAAAGGCCTTACATGGGACTCTTGTTAAGCTGCGCTCTGGAAGCACAAGGACCTATGGCTGATGGCCATTAACCTGCCCTGCCGAGCGAGCTTTCAGAGAAAAACAGTGACTATAGGCACAAATCCTCTGAACCACCCTCAAAGTAACGCAAAGCCAGGGCCTCCACACGCGGCCAAGAGCCCAACGGCAAGATGGCCGTTACCTCTCTGTCACCAACTCTCTCTTTCCTCATTCGTGGAAAGAAAGAACCTCTAAAGAGGACCTAAATCCACATAAGAGCAACGCAGGGACCCTCCTGCTGACAAAGCCTTCCCTGAAGCCACCAAGCCCCGCAGGAGGCCGCCAGGGGGCAGCGCCGCGCCGCGCCCAGAGGGCCTGAGGCCGGGCCGGGGCGGGGGCCGGGGCCTGGCCGTGCCAGGCGAGGCCGGCGACTGCAGTGGTGGAGGCGGCGGGAGGAGCAGAAACCGACGAGTTTATCTCTGGTTAAACCTAGTTTGTGTCTTTCTGAAGCGGCACCAGAGAGGAAAGAACCCTTTAAGCTCACAAAGCATCTGCTGTTGCTTTGCACTTGCACACATACGCGGGGGAAGGTTTCAGTGAGAGAAGTAACTGTGACACATGCCGAGATTTATGTTCACGGGAGAATATCTGTGGGGAAACAAAGGTTGTAAATGTGTAATTCTGAAGATTAGTAACTAGTATATTTTAGGAATTTACTATCCTTGTAAACTCTGAGGATTTAGAGCTTTCGTAAAACAAATGTTTGGTGAGCCAGACCTGCTGTCTGGTTCACACTTGATTTATGTGCTAAGCGTTATTTCTGATCCCATAAATGCCAATTACAAAGTGCTTGCAAAACGTTGTAACACTCCAGTGTTTTTGCTGTGTTCACTCAGAACTCCAAAGTCCTGCTATTTTTGCGTAGCATTAAATTCTGCCCTTATTTTTAGCACCCTCTGATAACTAGACAGACATACCGTGGTAATGAAAGTTTACAGCAGGAACACCCACCGCATTCCAAAGCACACAGTTTACTTCAGGAATCTGTGTTTGATGTATGGCAACACTTCAAGACACAAGTGATGTGACACAACAGTGATGGAAACATCCTAATGGGTTAGAAGATGAAATCTGGCATCTCTCTCTATTTTCCCATGCTGTGACTTTCGTATTTATTAAGAACAAACTATCAGGAAATTAATATAAAATTTAAAATTACTGTGCACTCAAAACCTATTGCTGCAACACCCAGCCATCAGAGTTCTCACTATTCCTCTGCTAGGCAAAGCCAGCTCTCTTTCCCATTGCTGTTTTTTCTTGTGCATTCAAATCCACAGTTTCCTCCCTAAATTATCCATGTCTCTTTTTTCCTACATTGGTAAAAAGCAGCAGGATTGATTCTTTTTTTTTTTTTTTTTTCCTTAGGATCCCTTACTTTTTTTTCAGAAACTTTTTTTTTTTTCATCCAAAAAAAGATGCCACAAGATTTAGATCACAATCTTAAGAGCATATAAGAATCAGGAATAAGTTTTGCTTCTTACTTCATTTTCTTGCATTATAGCAGTAAAGGTTATTAGTATCTTTTCTGACAAGTTTATAATCAGCAATATAATTCCTTTTAACGAATGGTTTCTGATAGATGACAAGTTGCATTCCCTGTGCTTGAAAGGGAAATTACTATAAATAATTATTTTTAGAAGATAAGGTTAATTCAACAGGGAAGAGCTACACTCCAAGATAAACTTCAACGTGTGATTTTTGTTTATTTATTAGATTTGTTGGTCATTTATTCCCTCTGACTGCAGTTCATGTTGAATACAGTACTATATACAGTATTTTTAAACGAGCAGCCTCTTTAGATCTTATGGTAACAGTTGCAGAACCAACATCACAAATTAACAAAAAAAAAAACACACCTCACATATTAAATGACATGAAGGGCCCTTCAGACACTCTCTGTTACTGCTACTTACTCACTGTCTCTTCGATAACGAAACAGTTAAAAATGTCTGAAATAAATTGACTAGGCCAAATTGCTCCCTGTTGTAATTCCATTGGGTATACCAGGGATGAATTTAGCACAGTTTTTTCAGCATTATAAAAGCTACATTCAGTCATTATCCAGTTGATAAATTATTCAGGAGGTTTCCTTCCTTACGGCCCATTAGGGAAAAAGAAAATCCTTTTCCAATCAGTCATTGTCTCGTCTTTATTTTTGGTACTAATTTAAGAAAATACGTTGCATTAAAAAGTGATTAATACCACAGGCGGTCATGCAGGTTGGGACCATCGTTCCTCTGCATGCAGGGGTAGGTGCAGGTAGAGCTTATCCCTCACAAAGCACAAACAGCCCCAGTCAGATGAGCCACTAAGCCTAGCATCATTTACATCACTGACCAAACTCTGCCTGCCAGTGAGGTGCAACTTGAAATGAGCACATGGGTTATCCGTACATCGCCCAGCTGCTGTGCCACTGACTGCTTGGTCAGCTCTGGCCTCCTGTTTGTGGCTGCCCTGGTGCTAGTTAATGCTGGTGCTGGTGGGGAGCTCTGGTGAGCACAAATGTATGCAGCAGCAAATCTGCACAGGCCCAAAGTTGTAACTTCCAGTTACTGGTGTCGGAGGCCAGGGCTGAAGAAGCGCAGTGCGAACAAAAATGAAATGAAAAAAATGAAAATCCCCTCAGCTACCCCTCAGCCTACCTTCGTACCTTGTTACTAGCTTTTCCTACTACGGAGTTTCTGAAGTGATAGGACATGACACTGAGCTTGGCACACCTTGTTTTGGTGACAGTGAGGAGTGTATCAGTGCTGCAGAATAACTACCCTAGTCACTGTTGGCCACATTCCTTAGAAGCGCTTAGACATTTGGGTTTGAGTTCACGTGCCACTTGAGTTCACGTTGGACTTAACCTTTCTGACCCTCAGAGATCTTTTTTTCTCTTGCTTCCCAAGCTCAAAGTACCAGTCCCCATCTGCAATGTCCAACAGAAGTACCCAAGGCCCTTATCTTGTTGAAGTCCTATTACACTTCCAAATGCTTTTGGGATTTCCCACCAGGAAAATTATGCCTGCTTCCTTGCTGTGCGTGCCCTGAGAACACCCAGGAAACACAATATACATCCGGGAGAGAAACAGAAGGTGTTTTCCCCATTCCTCCATCTCCAACCATCAGCTCTTGAATGACTACAGCAACCAATTAAGCTGTGGGAGATCTCAGCTAAAATCTCTCTTCCACCAGAAATGTCAGAACAGGACATCAAACTCATATCTCCTATTTAGATGAGAAATGCCTCTCCCTCTTGTCTATATCAGTCTGCAGTAAATTAATCTCCTTGCTGAATATTTTTTCATTTGTTGACATTTTTAATATACAAATAGGAGGATGAGCAGGGACTGAGTTCTCCCAGGTGAATGTCCTGGACATGGGGCTACAGACTGATTCTCAGTCCTTCAATGTAAAAAGGTATCTGTACTGAGGATCTATCATCAGAGCCTATGATGAGCATCTGAGGCACCAAACCAGCCAAGAGAAACAGAATTGTATTCATCATAGCCCAAGAACAATGGGATGAAAGTGATTAAAAGAACTTCTGTGTTTAAAAGCAGGAAAACAAACAAATAAGGAAAAAGACATGCACACAAAACAAAACAAAAAAAAAAAACAGAGAAAACTGTACCTACCTGTAATCAGGAAGTTTTATCTGGATTTTTAAAAGAAGATCTGCTGTGTAAGTTAATGTTGAATTAGTAAAATGAGGTCATATAATATATCTTTTCCTTAGTTCTATCATTTCATAGTCTCTCTAAAAAAAAGGATGGAAAGTTTTCAATCCACCTAGCAGGAACGTTGGGAAAAGGATTCACAGAAAATGGAAAATAAATCAAACCTATTCCTTAGGTCAGAAGTGCAACAACATCTAGGTTAAACATTCACATCCAACTGACATTTCTGAAGAACTCATAAAAATGGGGAAGAATTACAGAAGTTTCTAGTGGGCATAGAGGGAAGTATGAACTTTATTAAAGAAACTATCTTCATAAAATTCAATGAATTTTATCCTTAGTTGAAGCTTTTAATGCTTTCATGTAATCTCACCATAAGATGAATACCTGGACCATTCTCTTACAGAGAAAGAATAAGCAAAACCAGCAGTTAGTAAGAGTTATTTCTGTCATATCAGTTTGGGCTCATTGCATCAAGGCCCACAGGATAATGCCTAGCTCTGCAGCAAAATACTTGCTGCTCTGTCATGCGGGTGAAATTAATTCATATTAGGAGATAGAGTTACATGCTCATAAAGCCAATAACCATGCCA
This sequence comes from Anser brachyrhynchus, assembly GCF_964034855.1. Lineage (NCBI taxonomy): Eukaryota > Metazoa > Chordata > Aves > Anseriformes > Anatidae > Anser > Anser brachyrhynchus. Next base: position 30,271,912 of record NC_137696.1, read on the forward strand.
AAGCTTTGATGCGTTATATAAAAAGTCAATATCAGTTTTCACTCCTCTTCAGTTCTGCCTTACTTAAAAATTCCCCAGTCGGCTCTGTTATTTCCAATCCAATCCAACACAAATTCTTTGCAATATAAGCAAGTACAGCACACAGTTCTCTCCCAAACCAGATGATATTTAAATTAGCTTCATCTATTTGCTTATTTAAAGCAGCATGACAGCAGGGAGAGCTGAGCTCCACCTTGATGGTATAATAAACTTGAACTTAGTGATATGTGCAGGGGATTGATTTATGCTGTTGACAGATTCTAGGCTTCAACAATGAATGTGTTAGAGGGGATGTAAATGCAAATGGCCACATGGTTTTCTGAAGACGAGTGCTCCTATGGTCTTGTACTAATCACTTCCACATTTAACTCTTATTTTTCTCGATGTAAGCTCCCTGCTTTTCACAGGAAAGTTATGGCCATCCAAACCAAATGAATTTATTCACCAACTCAAAGTTGTTTTTTTTTTTTTTTTTTTTTTTTTGAATAATAACCACCAATTGTAGAAGAAACAAATAAAAAAGAATTTCACTTTTAGAAATATCTCTTGAGGGTGCTTTCTAATATGGTTAGACCACAGCTCTGACTAAATGAAAACTGACATAGGGTAAAAATCAGAAAGAAATGACAACCTTCATGTCCTATGTAATTATTGATAAATTTATTAATTTATTACCATCTCTGAAAATTTTCAATTGGGAACACATCTGTAATAACAACATGAATTTTTGCCAAGAGGTAGTGTTGGTTTTCCCCTTGTTTCAGCAACTCGTGTCTCTCAGCCCTTCTTAAGAACCACAGATCAACCTTTGGTACCTGCTTTTAGACTGACTTCCAAGGTGTGGGTGTTTTGTTTCTGGCTTGAAATGAGACAAGAAAGTCCCAGAGATGCTGCTACCTTTCCTTAGAATCCTTGCCTTGCTTAAAACAAAACATAAATTTTGCATTATACAAAACCTGTTAAAGGAACTAGGAAGAGGGGAAATCCTGATGTCTTAACACTATAATTGCCTATTGAAATATGACTCAGTTCTTATCAAGGTAACACATGTATAGCCATGCTGACAGCTTGGTAGGAAATGCTCAGCTCCTGCGGCTTCCAAGAAGAGCACAACACACCCAGTGCACCCCTTGCTATAGGCAGCCCACAGCTCCTTGACAAAGTGTGTCTCGTGCGAGCAGGCGTTAGTATTGTTGGCGTTATGAGGAAGGAAATGACCTTGCCTATGAAGGGGCAAGGTCTCAGACAAACCAGCAGCAGCCGTTTTAGAGAGGAAGTTCTGAATACGTAGCTGATATTACCTTTTCTCTTCTTAATCCTTGTACTAAAGGAAACAGAAGCCACATGGGTTTAGGGGACTATCTTGGCTGGCACCAAAGTAATTCAAGCCTCTGTCACAACTCCTGACAACTTCAGTGAAATTATAAAGACAAGGGGCTTGATCTTGCATCTAACTGCTGTACGGGATTTTGAAAGAGAAAAAAAAAAAAAAAAAGAAAAGTGATGCAAGGACAGACAAAGCTGTCGATTCAACTTCAGCTTGGAAGCCAAAAAATACATGTACCTGCTAGTGGATACCAGCCAGCAAGAAGCGCCCACAATTTCAAACATAAGCTTATTTCCTCTCCTCTTTGTATTCAGGCTGCCTTGCCACTCACCCCATCCTGTTCCCTTGTATTTTGAAGGGAACAAATGGAAACACAAGGCTTTTCCTAATTTTTCTGTGGAATCAATAGTCAAATTAGCTTTAGGATTTAAGGGATTGCTGTTTGTACAGCTTTGCTCAGAAGCGTTTTGTTGTCGAAGTACAAAGCACATGTGGGGCTCTGTTTGCCCTTGCTCTTGAAACTGTTTGTGTTCTTTCCAGCTTTTCCCTAGAGACATTAAAGCTAATATGAGTTTTTCTGTTGTAGTAATAGAAAGAGAGAAAGATATTTAGTGGCAAGAAATGCTCCAGAAAACGTAGCTTTAAAGAAAAAAACAGCTATGACTTTCACTAAACTCTTGATAAGACTGAGAGTGCTTCAGGGTGTGCAATAGCCTTGCACTCTTTGACAAGTTATCATGTGAAGAGTTACAGAAGAAAAGAATAGGTTTAGCAACACCCAAATTATAAAAAGCCAACTTTTCAAAGCAAAACAGGAAGTCTGTTCTCTGTGTTGGCTACCTGACTCACTGCAACGAAAGCACTCATAAAGGGCCGTTCAATGCAGTCAGTGAAGGCCCTCTCGTAAAAAGAAGTATCAACAAACCCAAAAGATCTCTACTATTTCTTTACATTATTTTTGCATTATGTCCTGTTTTTATTATTTGGGACAAATTTACTTTTTTATTTTTATGGACTGGGGGGTTTATTAAAGTTTAAGTTTATTAAATCATTACATTACACTTCCTAGTTCTTATGTATATCACTTTATAAACCTGAAACCTCACGATGTTCTCAGAGTAGGCATTACCTCTCTGCCTTAGAGTGAGGGGGAACTAAGTCACGTTGCCCCAGCCAAGACCAGGGAGTTGGTGTCTGAGCCATCATGAGTACCCTGGAGCACAGCATGTCACTCACAGCCCCAGGATGGTCTTCGGTGGGCAGTGGTCCATCAGGGCACACTTGGAGAGTAGCACGTCTAGGTTCAGCTGGAGACAGCCAAGAAGGCACAGTTCTCTATGCAATTTGAAAAAAAGTGTCTAGGTTACAAATAGGTAAACTAAAAACATAGTTATAGCCCAAACAGAAAGTAAAATCGCAATCTCACAAACCTGAGCTATTTCAGAAGGGCAGTATCAACCTGGGTTAGTGTATATCACAAGTTCAATCCCTTTAATAATGTCCAAAGAATTGATAGTTTGGTCAGCATTAGAATTTAAGAAATTATAATTTGTGCAAGCTCTGCTCAGAAGGGTATTGCTGTCAAAAGCTAGAAAATATCCTACAGACACAGATTTCAGACACTGTGTTCTTTTGCACACTGTTGGATACTCATTGTGAGACCCATCTTTTTGAAGCGGCATATGTATCATTCTGCCTGGAAAGCAAGGTAGAGTCACAGAGGGCTGGAAGTTGGACCATGTCCGAAGGCCAAGAAGCCAGTATTAAATCAACTGATTCATGTACAATTATGCTTGAGTAATGAAGTTAAAAGAGCCAGCAAGGCTGCTGTCCTATCTTGAGCCCTTTCTAATTGATAAGAGGGTAGAATACTCCCCTCCAGATTTCATTCACATGTAGTGTTTCTTCTTCTAATTCCAATAGCCTAATCAACACCCAAAACTGTGCATTCAACTATTGTCACTATTGCAAAGTATCTCAAGGTAGTAAGATGGTTTGTTTTAAGATACTTTGTGTAGTATGATAATTTTCTGTTGGGAAAAAAATAATCTTTTCTATCATACTGCATTCAGCTTAAATTACCTGCCTCTTAACTCTCTTTTACTGCATTGTAGCACAATGGTAAAAGTCTGTAATGTGCCTCTTGTTATTTCAACGCATTCTCCCTGCTGTAAATTACCACATGTCCCTTCTGAAGCCCAGCACACTGTGTTTTTAAAAATATCATATATGCTCACAGAAGAAGTTGCATATTCTTTTGAAGGGAGTGATGAACGCCCAAGCTTACAGGACAATCATAGTCTAAATCCTTTTTTTTTTTTTTATAAATTCATAAGTTATTGTATTATACTTTTGGCAATATCATCCAGCTTCAGCTCTTAATTACCCTGCTCAGTATGATGCAGTATTTATGACTTAGCAACTGTTCGTTCATATTCTAGTCACACAGTAGAAACCCAAAACAGGTACCCCAGGAGAGACCAAGATTCCTGACCTTAACTGTAGGTGGCATTCTTCATCTGTTCATCTGAGTTATTGCTTAAGAAACAGAGGCAAATGAGTAATTTTCCTGTACCCTTGATTAATGTTATCAGCCCTCTCCTCAGTTTAATTAAGTTGTACTTTCAGTTGGAAGGAATGTAGGTTCATAAAATCTGAGGTTGCGTAACTATGTTACCTGGAAAGATTAAAACAATATTCTGCTGTTCTTGCCCTAGAAGCTGAGGAAATGACATGCATTTGAGTGATCTGGAGTGTTTCCAGAGAAATGGTTGTTATTTTCTATGAAGAAGCAAAAGCTTTAATGCCCAGAGGTTTGACCTTGATCTAGAGACCATTTTTCAATTACCTTTTGCAATAGTGAGTAAATCCAACTACATTAACAAAAATTATCAGTGTTATCTTTAGAGAAATCTCTACTAATTTGCTTTAGTAGGGGTATTTCGGCATGCCCAGAATTTCTCGTGTGTACTTGGTCATCTGAGACGGCTCTGCAGCCTTCCAGCAGCTTTAGAAAGGTTACAAAGAAAAACGAGGAAATTTTCTTCTTCAACGTAGCAAAAAATTCAGTGAACTTGATAAAGAGAACTAATTATGCTCCACTAGAGCCAGATTGAACTACAAGTAGACAAGTTATCTTTGAGTGTCTCATGCGGCTCTGAGTACATTTTACTGTCTAAGCTTTTACAGCCCTGATCCTTTTGCTGATGTAATGCCATCAGCAGTATCAGATTATGTGCATCCTTCATGATGTAGGCAAGCATCCACGGAGTAGACTAAGGGCATGGGATTCATTTGTATTTGTGACATGGGAAGGTAGACAGTTTCTAATCCTGTGAATAAATCTTCCAAATAGAAATGCAATTCAATTAAATTATTCATTTCCCTTCTCAGCTTAATCAAAGATTAAACTACAAGAAATACTTGCTTGTGCCAGATAACTGAAAACAGATGGCTGAGATTCATTTTGTTCGTCAGAGAAATTGGTAGGTCAAAGACATCAAGTCTCTGAAATAGTAGGCTTTTTTATTATTATTATTATTAATATTTTTTTAGGAGCCTTAGTTTATGGGTATTTTATTAAAAAAAAAATATTTCTATCAAGATAATGAGGTGCAGTCTGGCTGAGAAGGTTACAGGAAACATTTCACAGGGATGTATTAATTTTTCCACATTTTTTTTTCTGTGTGAAATGTGTTATCAAAATATTAACTTCAGCCTTCTATATGACTTGAGCTGAAAACAAATCTTTAAGTCTTATTCAAGTGAGAATACTCAGATAAAGTCTAAATCAAATAATCTGGAAAGTTTCATTTTTTAAGTGGAACTTTGGGGTCTAATTCAAAGAAAACAAACACTGAATTCAGCTACAGAAATTATATTATTTTTGACCAATTCTAAATATTTTTGCTTTGTGTTTCTACAGCTCTTATCAGCAGCAAACTTGAAATAGGTTTAATATGAATTCCTCAATGCTTACAATAGTCGAGATGGGTAGAAGTGCTGTTGTATTTTCTTTGTAAACAAATAAAAGATTGAAAGATAAAAAGAATTTGCAAACTCCTTTCTAGGAGCCATGCCTAGATGATACTTCTTTACCAGGTGAGGATTTTCTGAGGAAGAGAAACTAGGGCAACTGTCCTCCCCTCCTTCTCCTGCCTCCTGTTGTTACTACTTGGGGCAACGTGCCTTCTCTGTTAAGTGACAGAGAAGATGTAATGAGTCTTGTCTCTACCATTCACAAAGTTGCTAGGTTCAGCCTTTGCTAAAAGTAGAAATATAGATCAGTCACCATGAGGAAAGCTGTGAAAGTGATGAAAATCCTGTATTATTCTGAATAAAAATATCTTAGATACACTTTTTTTTTTTTCCTTAATACTGAATAAATAAGAAAGTACTACTGTGCTTGTTTATTGCTTTGTATTGTAGAATGGTATACTAGAATTTGGGAAAAGGGCATTGATTTATTGGTTTCCCTGTTTTTTTTTTTTTTTTTTTTTTTTTTTTCTATCTGTTAAGTAAAGCATGATTGTACCAAAACTTGAAGGATTTGCCAGTCAGACCCAAGCCTCAATGAATGTCACAAAAGAAACCACGTTTACTCCCTCCAGGTGAAGGTCTGACCAGCTGCATAAGGGAAATACAATAGAAATACAGTGAATGAGTAAATACTATTGAAGCCATTCCTGGATTTGCTGCTGATTACTCACCTCGAGTACTGTGTGCAGTGCTGGGCACCGCAGTACAAAAAGGACACTAAACTGTTGGAGAGCATCCAGAGGAGGGCGACGAAGATGGTGAAGGGCCTAGAGGGGAAGACATATGAGGAGCGGCTGAGGGCACTGGGCCTGTTCAGCCTGGAGAAGAGGAGGCTGAGGGGGGACCTCATCGCAGTCTTCAACTTCCTCGCGAGGGGGAGTGGAGAGGCAGGTGACCTATTCTCCGTTATCACCAGTGACAGGACCCACGGGAACGGTGTTAAGCTGAGGCAGGGGAAGTTTAGGCTGGACATCGGGAAGAGGTTCTTCACCAAACGGGTGGTCGCACACTGGAACAGGCTCCCCAGTGAAGTAGTCACTGCACCAAGCCTGTCTGAATTTAAGAAGTGCACTTAGTCACATGGTCTAAACTTTTGGGCAGACCTGTGTGGTGCCAGGAGTTGGACTTGATGATCCTTATGGGTCCCTTCCAACTCGGGATATTCTGTGATTCTATGATTCTGTATTACAGAACAAAATACTGTCCAGGTCAAAACAAAAAACTACAGTAAAGTTCCTAAAGAAGTCAAACATAAAACTAAATGGTTGAACCTAACCTGTCTTAAGCTTGTGAATTATTTAAATCTCAGCCTTACTTACCTGAGTTTTGAAAAGGGTCAACACATCAAGTTGTGGGCTTTTATTTTTCAAATTAGACCAGTGTCAATGAGGTCTTTAGAAGCACAGCTGATAGAAATGAACAGCCATATTCTGCATGAGATGGAGCATGCAACAGGTTTCTAACTTTAATTTTGGGCAGAAATGGAAAAATATAACAGCTTTGGGTTTTATTAACATCAGGCATTTCAGTGTTAACTAAATCCTGCAACTCAGGCTGTTTCAGACGTATGTGTCTTTGTGCAGACTTGTGGAATCAAGCAGTGGGTAAATGTCTTCCTTTCTCCCTCACCAGCCATTATCACGTAGACACAGCAAATCTGAAATAGATATTCATAAAGGTTCATTCTGTAGTGCAATGTTTTTCTGTCTTCACTGAAGATACACCTGATGTGGTGCTCTAGATGATGTCACGCACATTACAACTCTGCCGCAAAACTGAGGCTAGCAGCATTACAGCCATATTGGCTGCCTGGAATCATGAGCAGCAGCATCTTTAATTAATGGGCAACTTTGCAGATATTTAGACTGTATTTTGGTAGATTTAATTTAAAACTGCCCTGAACTATTACAAGGTCTAACTCCTGTTCACATAAACATGAACAAGATCAAGGCAAAATCATCTTTACTGGGTATAGCTAAATCCCACCTCAGTCATATCTCTTGAAGCTATGGTGATAGATATCCCAGGGTAGGCAAAAGGTTATGAAATTGCTCCATTATGCACTCTCTGAAATGGAGATGAGGTGGTTGTGAATCCTCTACAGCAGCCCAGGGACTGAACTAACACATGAGGGCAGCTGCACTTCATATTTTGTGGGAGGGTGACATCTGATTCTCACAGGTTATTGTAGAAATTAGTTTCATTAATCCCTTTTCTCTGGTTTAATTAATAAAGGGATTTGGCTAAAGCAAAGAAAACCATATAATCTTTCAGAGCAGAAATTATCATCACATTATAGATTTAATACTCAGAAACTTTGGGTGACCCACCTGGACCACATCTTTGAAAGCCTTGCAGTGATTTTTCCAAATGAAATTCTTTCTCTATTTTGAAAGAGTGCCTTGGGAAATGAAGTCCATGGTTCTTCTTGTATCATGTGGACAATGCGTAGGCATATTTTTCCATATCATAAGAACACACAGGACATTTTCCCACTCCTCTAAAAATTGAGTTAATGCAGAATGATTAATGCATCTGTTTGGACTGTCAAAATGCTCATTGTAAACTTGATGCATCATTAAGCCTAAGTACATTGCAGGAGAGGATACAGTCCAAGGAACAGAGTTTCTTTTCCCTTGATTAATAAAGGCTTGGAAATCATGCTTAAGAGCATTCTGAGGTCCCTCAAGGTCAAGAAAAAGATGTAATAATTAGGAATTAGAAGTGGTTCACTCTGAGGCATTAGGCAGTGTTTCAGCTCACCATGCATTGCTCAATAATTTACTTTAAAAACTTCCACACAGCTTCTTCTGCGCTTCCTCTCCCACTCTACAATGTTTTGTTTTGTTTGGTTTGGTTTTTTATCTTCAGGAGGGACAGTTTAGATATTAGGGCTACCCACTCAGTCTACATCCCATTGAGGTGGTTTGGCAGAGCTGTTGGAGGGAAGCATGCACTTAATTCTTCTGTAAAGTGGCTGTTTCATGGGAAATATTGTGCAACCCCCTGACAGAAATTAGGGCAACAACCCAAACTTTTTTGCCTTGTATGTGTGATTCTTGATTTTGGAATCTGTCACCCGATAATGCAAGTGGACTTCACAAGGTTGTTATAAAACATAAGGAAAGGTCGGGTTTTGTAGGAATGACAAGGTCAGGTTTTGTAGGAACTATATGCAGAATCAGCAAACATTTGCTGTACAGCCTTCTTCTCAGCAATTTATTTCCAAAATAAATGGCAGTGCTTGTATCAGTACTTAAGCAAATTATTCCCCTGACTCACCATTGCTAATAAACTTTACACAAGGAACAGAGGGTGTTCATGCAAAACCAATCAGTGTTTTCTGTCATAACACTGCTGAATAACAGCAAAGAGAAAGAAAATATTTATAAAGAAAGACTGTGAAGTCAGTGAGCTTCATTCAGGACCAGCCCAACTGAAGTAGGACACAAAAGGTGGAGCAAGGAAGAATACTTAGGACTCATGGGGATGCAATGCTGGACCCAACAGCATTGGCTGGAAGCTGGAAACCCTCTCAGCATGTTTGAAACCTTACCTCTTCCATATAGTTCAGTAGTGAACAGAACACTTGCAGAATTCAAAGTACCTTTGTTTTGGGGTTTTTAACCCATTTTACAGACAGAGTATGGTAAGAAGGTTCAGCAATGTTTCATATATTTGTTTTTCATACCATTTAATAACATCTGAAGAACTAGCAACAAATGATTTCAAATGGTTTCTTCAAACAATAAAACACTGAAAGTACTTTTTTTTCTTTTTTTTTCTTTTTTTTTTCTTCCTTGAGCAAGAAAAAGGTCTTTGAAAAGCTTATGCAATGCACAGCTCTGAATGTGTGTCTTGACTAATGAAACCCCAAGGGTTATAGAGTAGAGCTCATATCACAGGAGCAATTCTAAGGGCCAGAAGCCTATTATTTTGTAAGAATTAATATGGAAATAAAAGCATTCATTGCAGTATGTTTATTAGTAGCATTTTGGTTATATCATCACCGGGTTACTCTAATATCTACTAGGCAACTCAAAAAAGCTTGAGGTTTTACAGGGTGGAAGATACTCAATCTTATATCTCAGGAGCCAGTCTGAAGACACCAGGGTAACATTGCTTTCTAGAAACGAAGATGCTTGGAGCCCTAGGAAAAAAAAAAAAAAAGTGTCAGATTCAGGTTTGTCAACACAACAGCTAATCTGATATTGCAAAATTAAGAATTTCAAGTTTTCTGAATGGAAAAAGGGCCTACAGATATCAGTTGCTTTCTGTTCATCAGTAGAAGAATAAAAATTTCTAAAATGGGGTAATAGTGTTTTCAGACCTCAAAATAGGAATTTGAAATACCTACAGACAACAACTGCAGGATCTTTTTCCTGCTCCTTCAGTAATTATCACTCAGCCTGGAAAGAAATGCTAGCTTCAGTTTTTGTTTGAATAACAAACATCTGTAACTGAAAACAAATGTTAATAAATACATTGATTTCAAATTTCAGTGGTTCACTCTTCTTTCCAATATTAATCTAATGAAATTTACAATTATCTAATTATTTAAAACTAAATCAAAAATAAAATACAAACAGATAGTCTTTATGTGAACAAAAATGTAGGTAACTTTGCAAGGATTGGCTACAGCAAAATACCGTTACCAATGTAAGGAAACCAATCTGAAATGCCCAAAACTGAATGAAGCTTTAGTGAAAATATGCAGTGGAAAAAAATATAGAAAATAAAAAGTCAGGAAAAAAGCTTTAAGGAGAAATTGCTAAAAGAAAATGGGAAAGAAAAAAAAATAAGGAAAATGCTGTTTAAAAAGCTAGAGTTTGAAATATCATATTCCACCTCCACGGGAAACAAATCCAGTGGCTACTTTTTCATAGACAGAAGGGTAAACACTCTGACTAAAACACACTGGATTCCAAACAACATTGCCAATGCAAATACCACCAGGAAATACGAGCTGTGCACAACACTTGCCCCATAGTTGGGGCAAGTTGTTCTGGCTTTTACAGGCACAAAATACTGTACACGGTGTTCAGTAATGTTACACCTGAGCCATGCATATTGACAGATTTCTAAATACCACTGGTGTAGCATTCGGAGGGCTGGCCAGCCCAGTGAGAGGCATGCTCATGGGGCATGGGCTGCCTGCCCAGGGGCTTTCTCATAGATGTTTGTTAAGCTCTTCAAGTAAGGCATCTTTTGAGGTTGGTGATTCATCTTTGAAATGCAGAAAACCTACAATGCATCTTTTTTTTTTTCTTGGTTGGTGTCCTCTGTCCCTTGCTGAGGGAGAAGGTAGAGTGATGGAAAATTGTTCTTAGACTTGATAAACCCTGCACGGGGTCCAAAACATACACCTGGGATACCCTGCAACTCTTCTTCCTTGGGGTGGGCTTTATTCAATATCAACATCAGTTTATCTGCCTTCACCTTGACATGCGATTGAGATCATGTCTCTCATGCCAAAACAGACCTGAGTTGAAATAGTACTCAGCAAACCTGGCTGAGGCTGGGGAGTGCTCAGACCCAAGAGCAAGCCCATTGGAGCCCATGAACTGGGTTGCTTTCTTAACAAAGACGTGTCCAGTCTGCCTCAGGAGCAGCTAGCACTACTGGGAGTGTTGAAAGATAAAGTGAATGCAAGGTTGCTTTAGGTTGAGAATTTCAATGAGTTTGGAAAAAGGTTATCTTTCTTTTTACTTTCATGCTGTCTTAAAAAAAAAATAATCCTGTTTTCTGAAGAATTGCTATGGCTCCTCCACACCCTTAAGATGCTCAGAATTATAATTATTAGGAGAAGAAAAGATGAAATACTTTTGTGTCATGTTTCCACTGATTCAAAGAAAAGCTTACTTGAATATTCTTCCTTTGATGTAGGAAAGAAAGGTAATATCAGTCTTGAAGTCTTTTCATGGATGAATGTAATATATACCAAATTTGTGTCAAGAAGAAACATTTCTCCCTTTTTCTCTCTCCTCACCAATTAATTTTGCAATGAAAAGACAACATTGTCCCTTATTAAAATTCCTGAGCTCATGGCCCACTTTTTTTAAAAGTGTGAGTTAAAATAAACATACCTTGACTTGATCACTGCCTTCTATATATTTGAAAAGGTGGTCTGTGAAAATACTTGTGAGCTATGATTGCGCTATCTCACGGAACAATTAGTTTGTTAGTCTAGAATCTGGAAACTAGTCCAAACTAGGAAATACTTAGATACAATATGTGCTTAGGTTGTGAGCATGACTATCTGCAACAGCATTTTAAGGTTCATGAAGTGCTCAGTATTTTCTTACTCAACAAGCAATGTCTAGCCATCTTGGTTATTGCAGTGGGGTGGCAAATTTCTGTTGACATCTATGAATACAAATGTAATGCCAATTTCCCTGAAGTTCAGGTCTTGACCCCAAAACACTTGTTTTCTATGCCACAAATAAATCAAGTAATTACTTGATGCTAAATGTCTGAAGGTAGATGTTACAATTTTAACTAAATGCAAATCTTTCTTATTAAGAAATATAAAAATATCAGTCAAACAAACAAAAGATAACATCATGTGTTTGAACTAATCACTTCACAGAAATCAAGTGTGGATAATGTTTAAAATGTTATGCAAACATTGCACTTTGGCTTCAATGCCTATTAAAACAGAAAACTAGAAGGTGGGGTATACTTCAGTATACACTTGAGTAGACACCAGAGATTTTTATGGTGGAGAAGACAAACAGAAAACCTATTTTTGTATTTCAGGAGAGGACTGGCCAACCTGTTTCTAAATAAAAAATAATTGCAAAGTGTTCCCAGCATTGCAGAAATCTTTTCTTGTTTTTCCCTAGTTCTATCTTGAGAATGAAAAACAGAAAAGAATGACATTTTAAAAATTATCCAGTGTTAAGGTTTTGAACATACCAAACTTCTGAATGTCAGATTTGAAATACATTTATGCATAAATACATAGATGCTCTTAAGTGTAAGAGCAGAGAGCAAAATTAAAGCATGGCACATTGTGTGGCCTTTGGGCAGTTTTAGAAGGAACATCAAGATCCCTGACTTTTTTCTATCTGTTAGAATATATGGGCAACATTTCATGAATTTTTGCTCTGTGTACTTGATTATTGTTATTTGCTTTTACTACTTTCATGTTGCATTCATTAATAGGTAAGCATTCTACATTTTGGTGTTTTTTAGTTGTTGTTGTTTGTTTGCTTGTTTGTTTTTTGAATTTCAGTAAGACCTAGTTGAAAATGAATTTAAGTCAGAAGTTCAAAATGGTCATAGCAATGGTCTCCAGACAGCAGGTTCCAAATCATTCTGCCTGCACTCTGTGCAAAGTTAGCTCTTGGTTCTTCCTCCCTACTGAGCTGCCTGACAACAGAAACCTCCAATATTGAAAATGCAGAGTAAATTCTCCTGAGAGTGCCTGACAGAAAAACAAGGTGTGTCTCAGATGGAAAGCTTAAAAAGACATTTTTAATGTCAGAGATTTTGCAAAAAAGTTTGCTGTTATAAGCCAATGGTTCAGTAGCATTTTCAAGATCAGGAAATCCTTTCACTACAATGGATACTTTGTAATGCCAACAGACAGATCCAAAATTACACTGTGACTCATCCATCAGGCATTCAAACATTTTTACTTTCTTAAAATGTCTGGAGTTTGAATCATCCAAATCTCCATCAAAAGAAGAAGCAAGCAAGCACTTTCTCCTTTCTGATGGGATGTTTTGACAAGAGGCTGTGTCTTTCGCCAGCAAACGCAGAAACGTGTGGCATTCAAAGGTCAGTAACAGCAGTCAGCAGTGTTTGCAATATCCTGGGTGCTGATCAGGCTGCTAACCAACTTGTCTCTACAGATTTTTACCTCTAATAGAGCCTTGCAAAGAACAAAAGCACTTTGGCTATGGTAAGGTATGTGTACATCATAATGACTTTGTACAAGCTAAGTACTGTTGAAATTAATCTGTTTAGACAAGTTCTTCATCTGATTCACAGCTTAATATACCCTGAAAAGGTTTCAGCAGGGTTTTCTTAATTTCCTGTGTTGCTTCTTATTCAGACATTGCTGATATGAAATTTTTAAGGTGAACATGGGAACAGCAGGGATCTTCATCGCTGGCATTCATGAAACCCCACAAATTTCTTTCAAAAGTGATTTTATTCTCCAGTGCTATTCTAGAAAGCAACAATAACGAGTTCACAGGGGGGTTAAAGATTTAGTGCATAGATATGTAAAGTTGGTGCTCACTTGTGTAATCTTACTAATAGTCCTTGAGGATTTATTTTAATTCATGAGAATGTCTATCAAGTTCTTTTTGTTTCTCTTTTCACTTACCTGCTGCAGTGTTCATTACTGAGCTCTTTTTACCTGTGAGTAGTGGAAAATTGAGCCATAGGTGGAGAAAGCTTTTCTGAGAGGGATGGGGTTTTTGTCATAAATTTCAGTAATTGCTATATAAAATTAAATTAAAATTGGTATGAGAAGTACTGCATCCCAGTCACTGGCCTGAGGTGGGCTGTGTGGGCACCCGCACATACACCATGCACCCCAGGTTTAACAGCATTCTTACAGACCATCCACCTCCTTCAAGCCAACAAAAATGGTTAATAATCAAGAACTGTGAAATGTCTAGGCTCTCACTTACAAGCCAAAGGAAGCAAATTAACTGCTTATGTAGTTACAATTTATTCACCTGGCTTTCCTTGAAACTAAATATAACACATCAGATTTAAGATGCTGATCCTGCAGGCTCCTGCAAGCCCCTGAAGGACTGTCTAATTTCACCACAAAAACCAGTTCCATTCAGTGACTGACACAAAGCTAATAATGAGAACAAAGCAAACAAATGTATGCTTGATTGAAGCTTTATGACTTAAAAGTTGGTATTATTGAAACAAAAGTATTCAACAAGTTTATTTAGACCTGATGATAATTTTGATTTAATTTCAATGCTAATTATTTTTTCAGTTCCTTCATTGCAATAGTGGCTCAGTAGCTATTTGCTACAAGCCTAACAACAAATTTTAAATTATCTAGAATTGCACAATTTTTTTAAAAGTAGGTCGCATATCTGATTAGAAACAAGCCGGTTCACAAAATTTTAATATGCACACAAAGATTAAACTGTAACGAGGAAATTAATGTGCAGCTGGACATAAAAACACCCAGCTGCTCACACAGCCTGGGAGCTCATATTTTCAAATGCACCAATGGCACAAGAAGGCATACCTGAGATTCCATCCTTATGAATAGAAAGTACAGGCTCTCCACATCTTTTAATACACACCTCGAACTTTCACAAAGTGGACATTCAAATGCTGTAAAATAGGGCATAAACAGTTGTCTGTTAACTGGACAGGTACATCATGGCTCATACACTGTGCCTCAATCCTTTCATTTACACAGCTGATTTGCATCTAACTGTAGTAAAATTTTGTGGGTGTTAAATATTTAAGTCGGTACCTAAAATTAGAAGCCTGTTTTTTAAATTTCTGTCAATTATAATGAGCTTGACAATAAGCATTTACCTCCACAGAGTATACCTACCACATTTGTTTCAATATCAGCTAAAACATTACAGAAAAAAAAAAAAGCTCTACCATTTTCTACATCAGGCTGTTAATCCAGCAAAATTACTTTTTCAGATGTAGAGATATACCTGCAATATAACATTTCCAGTCTTTGTTCACCTTTGTTCAAAGCTAGAATATACCTATATAAGAACTACCAACTGGAAAGTACTGGTAGGACAGCAGATTTGCCGAGGGGTGGATTAAACCGTGCAACCATAAAACCCACAGGAGCATGTTTTAACCACTCTTTCTGGAATAATTTGTCCTTGTCTACTCTGGCAGTCTTATCAAATGTAGAGATAGTTCGACTGCAGTCTTTACTGATGCTCACCAGGAACAATAAGTGATATTTTAAGATAGATCATGACTGTGGGCAAAATCCTGAGCTCCCTCTCTCTATGGAACACTACTAATTTCAGTGGGCAGGCTGCAAAAGACATTTTTAATCTAATTGTTTTGTTTTGTTTGAAAATATAAATATATATATATATATTTAGGAAGTATTAAATGACAAAGTAGATTGGCACTCTTGCTTTAGATATCAGTGTCAACCAGCACCAGGCAGCATTTCAGCTTTCAAAGGAAAGTTACAGCCAATGAAAGTCATTACTACATGCCACTGACTTGCAGGGAAAACTATTTCCACAGCATTATCTACTCAACAGTCATAAGGGTGGATGTTTTCCTTTGTGTGCTTTTGCAAAGTCCACAGTTACGAATACTCACACAATAATAGCTTGAAGCTTGACTCGTTGAATTGAACTGTAAGACACAAACTTCGCTGAAACAGGACATCCATTAGTATAACAATCTCTATTAGACAGCACATAAATGGTTGTCACAGTACAATAAAGTAACTTTGAATAAAAAGCAATGAACTTTGAAACACCACTGCAGTGGAAACTAACCGTGAAGTCTGCATAATAGTAAAGCAAACAAACAAAACTTACTGGGAGGGAACTCAGGCTATTTCTCATGTTTTCCTCTCTATCAGCCCTGTGGACCCATGAAAAGGAAAGAAAACATGATTAATGCCTCCCTGAAGTCCACCAGTCACTAGATACCAGATTGTCCTTTCGTGCCTGTCAGTTACTAGCACAGGCTGGAGCTGAAGTTGGGATTGTCTCCGTTTTGCCAAACAAAAAAAAGCAACAGTCCAGCTGGAGGAAGGAGAACTACAATCTATCTCTCTGCTCATCCTCCCTCTTGTCCTGACAGCTTATTCAAGAAAAGCCCAATACTAGTAGAACATGCAACACAGAAGGGTAAATTTTATTTGAAGCAAAATGTGTGACGAGTATCCCCAAGTACAGTTCAAGGCAAACAAAGAGCCCAGCAGTATTACTACTAAAATTCTCCCCTAAGTGGCAAGTGGGATTCTGATTTTCTAAAATTTTATACTTAATATGAAGACCCACATGGTAATGACCAGGAAACAAAGTAAGAAACTAGCTTTCCAAGACCTTTGTTCAATGGGAAGTGTTTAGTGCAACGCAGATTGACATTTGCTCTTTTGCTGCTAAGAGTGAGCTCTCTCCTAGAAGAAGACATTGGCAGTTTCTTCATCCAAAAGACAAATGGCAGCCACAGCCAGCAATTTCCTTCAAGTTCTCCAGACAGCCCTATGACCCCCATTGACGTGCCAGTTGTCCAGCTTCAGTGTTATTCGAAGGAGACTTCTTCAGGGATGCAGAAATGGCAAACCTAAATGGGAGACAGGGAGCAAGTGTCCATCCAGATCCCACAAAATGCGGACTGATGATACCAGCATAAGCACCTGGCAAGTAAGAAGATAACCAGAGGACAAGAAGAAGACAACCAGAGGACTAACCAGAGGAATCTAAAGCAATTATTTGTAAACCTGTAATCAGTCATTTACGGAATGAGATGGTCATGGAAATAGCTGCATCCCGTCCTGTGTTTTAACAAAACTCATATTTCAAAAGTCCCATCAGAACATTTCAGAAGTTGGCATGACGTGGAGACCAGCTCTGGTTCTGAACCCCCCGAGCTCAACCTGGGTAGTTCAGTGGTGTCAGAAACACCCAGAGGCTGCTGACACCTTCATATCTGTGCGCACATTCATGGCTATTACAATAACCAGCAATGTTTTCCTTTCAGGAAAGCAAAAAATACTCGGGTGAACAAATGAAAGCTAGGAGAGAGGAGGTAAAATATTTCAGCTCTCAGTTACTTTCCAGATGATCTTTGCTGGTTACTGCTGACTCTGGACCACCCCAAAACATCCTGTATTTTCAAAGGGAGTCACCTTATTTTCAGAGGTGACAGGTTTCAGTCACCTTATTTTCAGAAGTGACAGGCTAACGGTGTATGAGGAACAGCAATGGGACTTCTTCAGAAACAGTCCTAGAAGAAAAAAACAAACAAACAAAAAAAAACCAACAACATGTTTTTGCACTCTTTCTTTGCACCTTATTAAGAAGGCATAAAACTCTCTTTGTGCTGTGAGTGTCAGTAATTGCAAAGCAAATAAGTCCTGTAATCATGCTCTACAGGTCTGTTTCCTCTGTGAATCTCAAAGTACTTTACAAAGGAAGAGAAATATTGCTATTCCTATTTAAAGTGGATGGTTCCCATTTCACAGATTTAGTTACCATACCAGACAATCCCCTCCGGCAGCAGTAATGCTTCCTCAGTTTAGCTGTAGGTATAAAGAGGATCAGCCTAGAGATGCATTTTAACCAACATGCACGAGAGAAGCAAACACGTGGCTCGAAGCATTTTGTTTCAAAGTCTGCATCTCTAGAGGACACATGAACATTGGAGAAGATCTCTCTCACAGACACATGCAGCCCAAACACCTGTATATTCTTTTGGGTTTATTTCATAGGATGATTTTTCTTTCCATTCTGCTCTAGCAGCACATCTTCCTGACAACTGGAAATGGTTAGAAAACAGCAGGAAAAAGGGGGTGGGAGGGAAGCGAGGGAAAAAGAGAATATCTACATGCTGCTTTAAATATTTTCCAGATTTGAGGTTTAAGGGTTGGGGGAGGAGAAGGAGGGGCCTGTTTTTATAAAAAGCATGGGAATCCAAAAGCTGAAATCTTTAAATTTCCAAATGCTAAAATTCAATGGCACTAAGTCAAAACAGATGTTTCATTTTGTTTTTGCATTTTAAAAATGGATGTATGTTTGAATATTGTCATTTCATAGCAACATATTTTGTTTTAAGAAGTGTTATAAAAAGCTCCATTTTCCTTCTACTTGAATTTTTTTTGAAAGCAACTTCCGAAGGGAAGTTTCAACAAGAGAAAAGAAGGGGAGTTATGACCTCCCCTACCTCCAAGCTTGAGTTTAATCCACAATGCAGACAGCTCCAGCTCACCTTGTGGTCTTTATTATGCTGTGCTCAGAAAAAGAAGGACCAAAGAAGGGTTTGGGTATTCCCTATTGGACATTATCTGATGATATAATGAATTAGGGGCATTGCAGACTTTACCTTTTACCACTTATGATTTATGGGGGAAGAATAGAATATAAAGCTGAAGAAGAGTAGAGCACTTTTTTTTTTTAAATTTATTTATGTTGCTATGTAGAAATAGTATATTACTATAATACCATCATTTCATAGCTCTGAGGTGTCTTGTTTTGTTTTTCTTTTTCTGTCAATTTTCTCAAAATGTTTAATATACTTTTTATAGTCAATACTTGACATTTTGTACTTTAGTAAGATTTTTTTTGAAAGATGGTGTTATTGAAAGAACCTTAAAGCAGTTCATGCAGATATACATATTCAGTATATGCAAATGCACATTAGACTGTATTTTCATTTAAAATATATTTTAATACAACATACCTTTAATACAAATGCAAATAAACACATCTTCTGAAGACTGACTTTCCTTAGCTTAACTGTTTTCTATATTTTAAATGCCGCTTCAAGGATGATATAGTTGGCATATTTGCAAAGAAGTGTAAAATCTTTTATAATTTTTTAAACTCTGCAAACCAATTCCTTTGTAAAGATTCCTACAACACCACAGCAACATTTATGCAAATGTGCCCACTGAGATGAGACTGAAAGACTGGAGAAAGCAGTTAAAGGGATTTTTTGGTATAACAGATAAGGTTAATCTGAAAGAATTTCAGAAGGAAAGAAAAATGCAGTTGCAAAATATGGATTTAATCGTGTGGATCCTGGGGGGGGGGGGGTTGGGGCGGAGGAGTGGGGAGAGACAGAAGGGAAAATGTACCCAAAGATTCAAGCAAAAAAAATGCTAGAACTGCTTTGCAAATGACAGAAATAGCTCCTGTGTGCTATTTTTATCTTTAGCAAAGTAAGTCTAAGTAGCACACAAGAGCCCAGGGTCAGACTTTTAAAACACAAAGAGTGGAGATAAGATGCATTGGGTGCAGAGAGAAGTGTGTTATCTGGCATCTGACTCCCACTGCAAATCAGGAGACGAGCAACCCATTTTAACTTTAAAAAGTCAGCCCCCACCTCCACCTACAAGTTGTGTATGAGTGAGTAGCATTTCCTCTTTCAAATGTTTTTCCATAAACCTTCAAAGAGCCACAGTGTACAAGAGCTCTGCAGCAGAGCCCAGAGCACCTCAGGAGTGGAGCAGTGCAGCAGGGCTTCACTCCTTTTCACTGTGACATTTACACCCCATCAGCTGTTGCTTTATAGGACAGCGGGAGAAAATAGATGCATTAAGTTGGGTTCCTTCATAGCTGATCTGAGCCTGTGATTTCAAGGGCAAGAAGAAAACCTGTAGCTTTCCAAAAGGGCAGTTTTCATCCACTCTGGCCCTTAGTCACACACTGCGTGCAAACCTTAGGCAGCCTTTTAATCCTTCCCTGAATTACCATGAAGTAGGCTTGTAGTAGTGCTCCTGTACCCAGAACCACAGTTCCCCAGGGTGACAAAGGGCAGCCCACGCCACAGTGCTGCGAGGGGCAAGCTGTCAAAACCTGCTCCTCCCTGTGCTTCGTGTCTGGTGCTTGGGCTGTCCACATGGAAGCCCAGCACATAGCAATGCTGTGCTTGCAATTGCCTATGTTTAGCACCACTGCCTCTGCCCCGGCTCTCAAGTCTGCTTGCTGTCTGCAGGATGGGTACATCCCATTTTATTCTGAGAGAGTGCAGCTGATGGTTGCTTTTGGTTTGAGACAGGCAAAGCACTTCTGTCAAAGGGCCAAAGCAGAATAGCAGCTGCGGCCCAAAAAGCTCACTCCTTTTGTTTCCATTGGGATATTCTCTGTTATTATGCAACTCTGAAAGGAATAAAAACCAAAGGATTCCAAACAGCAGTTAAATAATTTTAAGGAAGAGGTTAATACAGACTACGCAGAAAGATACAGATCACAGGAGAGTTTTCAGTATAAGTAGACAAGCAGCCCAGGGTGATAGAGTGAGACATAAAGAGAGCACGTATCTCACTCAGCATCACACAGGAAACTTGTCAGGGTGGTAGAGCTCTCTGAAGTCAAGCTGGCGCCTCACTCCATTTCTCTGACCCTAAGACTGTGTGTCACCAGTCCCTTGTGCCCAGTCCACTTCTCCATGGCTCAGGAGCAAGTTCAACAACAATTGTCCAACTCAGTTTTTACTCTTTGGTTCAAACCTCCCTCTCTTTAAGTGTGTGGTAAGATGAGTCTGCCGTAAGGTAGGTAGTTCTGATTCGTTAAAGGAAATATATTCTTATGACTGTTTCAGCACTGAAGTCTTATTTCAACACTTACTAATATTTGCAGAACACTATTAGGATTCCTTTTACTAATCACAAAATCAGCATTGCTGAAAAAGGTTGCTTTTTCCCTCAGAATCAGCATTTCAAGTTCTTTTTCCCTTTCTTTGATTGTTTGCGTTCCCTTTGCTTCTCAAGCCAGCCCATCCTATTTTCTCTCAAGCGATGTAAAAAGAAAGCAACTGACCTACCACAGCTCAGCTCTTGTACAAACTGGATTTGTGGAGTCGTGGCCTTTGGGAAAGGCGCTTGTCAGAGTAGTCTGGCTGCTTGGCTGACAGTACTGCCTCCCCACAGCCCTGGCTTAGTGCTTGCACTGTTTGCAGAGCTGGACGACATCGTCACACACCGTTAGTTGCCCGAGAATTAAGCAGGTTGTATCATTGTGTTCTCAAGAAATTATTACTTCTCGACAGTCTCTTTGTTTTGAGATTAGCTTCTATTTTACTGTAACTGAGCCACTGAAGAATGTCTTGCAACATTTCATAATTGCTCAGAGCTGATCAAGTGCAACCAATGATTAACAGCACATTCACTGTGGTTCTCAGATGCCTGGCAACCTGCATCGTGACAGCCAGTCCCCAGCATCTGCTACATTTAGAAAATATGGTGAAAAATGGGGCCTTTGTAATGTTCCTCTGAAGATGTTTAAGCATGTTTGCTTGCCGTGTGTTTGCAGTAATCAACTCCATTATTCCTGTGCTGGTGGAACTTGTGAGCCCTGAGCTATGTCTTGGCACCTGCACTCAGACATTGTATAAATACATATGTAGCAGATTTTCAAGCTGCTCAGGACTGGACTAGCTATTGCTTTTGCTTCCTGGCAATCTCTTAGTAAGTGACTTTATTGGCACAAATACTCTTCAGTTAAAACAAGTCTGAAGTGGCTCTTATAGGAGTCTATTTTGAATTGGTATCGTGCAAAATCTTGCTAGGAGCCCAGTTCCCTAAGGTACAGACATCTGATCAAGGAATGTGCTGGAGCACTTGCATCCTGCAAAAACACGCTCAGCTTCACGCTTTTGTATGATAATAAATACTTGCAGAGAACTGGTATTTTGTAGCACCACTCCCCATCCTAAAACTCATCATGCTCTCACTTCAACCCTCTCCCTACTGTGCTTTCCATCAGCCAAGTCCCCAGCCCAGAACAGGCAGAGAAAACCTCCCCCTGAAACACCTCATGAAAAGACAAGATGCTGGGATCTCTGGTGCTGGGATGGTCCTGGCGGGCTGTGGCCCCAGCAGACCAGCAAGCAACTTCCCTCCACCCCTGCTGGAGGAGCAAATAGGCCCAGCCACGGTCTGCTCCACATCTGGTTGGCCGCCCCGACGTCTGGCACTGAGTCCACGGGGATATTTGCAGTCTGTCGAGTGGTTTGATGAACATGTCAATACGATGGTCAAGCACGTCGGTTTTCATTTTACGTAGCCTTGCCAAAGTATGTTTTTTATTTCAAGCGAGGCTATTTTGAAGCTCCCTTTCATTCTTCTGTGATGTCTCACGGATTACCGAAATTCATTTTTGGAAGGCTGAAGCGGGCTCTACGGCTCAGTCCCTGCTCCTGCTGGGCTGCTCAGGGGATCCTGCACATGTTCCTCCCTACCCCGAGTTCCAGCACCGCCAGATCAGATGGCCTTCACCACTCCTCTTTGCCTGTATGAAAAAAATCCCACCACCACTCGCATTTTGCAGTGTTTAGACATAACTGGGGCCTGGCTCTGTCCCTGCTGGAAATGAGTGGGCAGGATGCGAGCGGTGCAAGAGCTTTCCCACAACAGGGGAGTAACCACAGAAAAAATGCCCCAGCATTGCTGGAGCTGCAGCCAGCCTCTGGGAGGGCTGTCCGCTCATACAGATGAGGACACCCAGGAAAGCTAATCCTTATTAATCTTTAAAGTGGATTGGATAAACTAAATTAAACTCCCACATAGATACTTTTACTCGTCGAAAGGGAAGAAGCGCTGGCAACCACTGTGATTTGTTTAACAGTGTCCACAGGGCAGTTTAATTCAATTTAATTAATTCATTTTGGAATTCACTCCTTTAATTAAATTCAAGTTCACTTTCTAGATATCTGATCTGTTGACAAGCCCTAGATGAATAGCCCTTCAAACAACGTTGTCTGTTTTGCTAACCGAAAAATGGAAGAAATAATTCCAGGACAATGGTATTGCTGAAGGGAAAGGGGCTGTAAAAAGAGCCTGTGCAAGAGCGTGCTTGGCTTTGTTTTCAATTGCAAGCAATTCCGTGACATTTCATATACTTTTATATTTCTGCTTTGGATTTCTAAGGAAGAATTCAAGATGCAATTAAATGATAATAATGTCTCCTGGTTCTGTAAGGAATCATCCAGTTTCTGTAAACCTGTAATGATTTAAAGCTTATAAAAAGCAAGACCAAGCACATTCCCGTAGAGTTATGTGTCACAAATGGAGCCTACTCATCCTCAGGCTCTACCCCAGGTGCCAAGAATGAGCAGAAAGTTACATTTGTTTTTACGCAAAGAAATGCCAGCACTTTTGGTTCAGCGAGCTATAAACTCAGGAGATCCAAGTCCAGCTCATTTTGACAAGATGCTGCTTTTCAGCAGGTTTTCTATCTTTGCATAGCTGTCATGGAACTATCCCCGCTGCCCAGTTGGATGACTAAAGACTTTAGGAAAAAGAACAATAGGAATAAGAGCTGATAACACAGAGTGACTAATGACTAGTGCATTTATGGTACTGCTGTTTATGGTCTGATGCCCCAACACGTGGTATTTTCATGATGCATGAATACATTTGTGCATAGAAACCATCCAAAGTCTGGTAAAAAGCAGATGCTGAGTGGAAGTCTTCACTTTCTTGAATTGCTCTTTATTATCTAAGAAGCTTTGGGCAACAAAGATACAATTCTCAAAGGGGTTATTAGACATTACCTTAATCCAACAAAGCACTTCAGTGCAGACCTCCAGAGCTCTGCTGGCTGTTTAAGCCAGAGGGCTCTGCAGCACCTTGGTTATCCAGTCCCATGTGAAAGCTGCTTAGTGAGGAACAGGAAAATAAAGAGCTTCCAGCCCACCGACAGTTAAAAATGCAGCTGCAGCATTCCAGTAATAACATCCGGGAAATCTCAGCTCCCATAAGATCCCACTGACCACAAAAATCTCCCAAGCTTAAACACTCAGAAAATTGATTGCTGCTACTTTTTTTTAAAAAACCAAACCAAAACAAAAAAACTGTCTAGTGAGAGCAGCTTTATGAAGTAGATTTGTAGCAGCAGTTATGGTCAGTATCAAGTGGATTTCCTCTCTGGCAGGAGAGAGTGATATCAGCACACACTGTCCTCCAAAGGTCTAAGAACACAAAACCTCGAGGGACTGTTCAGACATTTCTCTTGAGCCCTCAAGAAGGGGGAAGCTGGGCATTAGAAGTGATCACTCTGCACAGTTACACAAGCTGCGGCCTCTAATTCGCAACCTCTCACACAACTTTTAGCCAATTTTCAGATCGGACATTGCAGCCCCAGATGCATAAAGTACATTAAACAGCCCTGTGGATAATCTGGCAGTTATCCATTAAGGGGCTGTTGGGCTTTGGTGCATACATCCACTGTGATATGGGCACAGCAGGTCTTTGCTAAATGTATGGCTGCTGCCTCAGCTTCTCCTCTCTCAGGATACATCTCCTGGGGCTGAGTTGTCCTGAATTTGCCTTTCAAAGTAAGGATGAGTCTAAACGCACAACATAGCTCCAATGTCTCTTTGTCTGCAGATTTTCCATGGGCTACCGTAATGATGATCAGAGACTCCTTGGAGGGTCTTCCTGCCTGGAGGGTGAGGAAGTGCTGCCTCCGTGAGGAGACTTTTCCTGCATTGATATGGTCTCTCCACAGCTCTTTCACTTCAGTACTTTCTTCTGGCCCCATGTGGTCAGCAGCGTACTTCACAGCTTTAAGGAAGCAACTTATATGAGCCGAGGCCTCTTCGTCCTCCTCCTATAATTTCTACCTCAATGAGTATATTGAACAAAATGCTGTATGGCTGATCATGCCCCTGTCCCAAACCTTGCCTCAGCCACCTTACAGTTTTCCTTAGCTTTTCCTTTTATTAAAAAACCCACTCGCTTTCTGCCACCACCACCACCACCCCCTGCAGTCCTGTACTACTGGTGACCTTCGCAGGGAGGCAGAGAAAAACCCAGGTGGGAGCCCCACCATGCCGAGCGTAAAGGCAACCTGCAAATGAGAGGGGGGGGAGTAACACACGGGATAACACCTGTAGACCTGAGCCCAACATACATCATGCACCAGAGCACCAAAATTCCCACAATCTTAGGCAATGTCTGTAGCACTTGTTGACTGATGAGGAATTCATTTTTCTCCTCCAGGTCTATTACCTGGGCTGATTGTCCTCAGTAGGAGGTGAATTGAGAGCCCAGGCAGAGATGTGCCAGGTGGAGAACTGGCCGTGCCTCAGGGAATATCTGTCAGATGGGAAACTCTGCCTCTTCCTGGGTGGTACTGATTTCAGCATCTTGCCTTACTGACTCCTCCATGGCACTGTGACAAAATTCAGATTTATCAGCACCTCTGGCATTAGGTACTTCAACAACACATGCATATGCCAAGTTCAGCCTGAAAAAAAAATTATATGATCTGAAATCTACGTGCATTTCTTCCCCTTTTGAGATAGCTTTGCTTCGTTTTTAACAATAATTAGAGTCTCAAATGGCCATGACGTCAACAGAGCACATGATGTGGTATTTAGAGAGCAGCAATTACACAGGAGTTGAAGCAAGGTCGGTAAGCAGAAGCAACACATTTTATTAGACTCAGTGTGGTTACAGGAAGAAACAAATGAACTCTGGCCTTGTGTGCACTGAACATCTTCTGAATACCTTTTGTTTATTTTTCCCTCTCTAGAAACCATTCCTTTCTTCTTATTTAATAGAAGGATAAAGAAACAACAGATAAAAAATAAGAAAATGTTGGTTCCACCAGAAATCGGAAATTATATATTACATTTTCTAAAAGTTAAGATGTTAAATAAAATCTTGGATTCAAGCACTGTCTGTTTATACTACCCCAGGTCTCACCATTCAAAATACAGCCCGGTCCATGTTTCTCACTTATTGCTTTCATTTTTTCAAAACGTATTAGCCCATGACTCCTTGCTAAACCATTTATTTGTGCCACACATACAGAAACCAGACCTTTTTTTTTTTTTTGCTTATGCTATTTTTTCCAAGCACATTTTATGTTTTTATGTCACCATTTAAATCTTGTTAAAGATCTACTCTCTGAATCACTATAACTGCAGAAAATCAAAACTGCAATCACAATATGCTGAATACTTAGATTCTTGTTTGGGATCAATCTATAAATCTGGATGAATTCTCTAGTTCTATTTCTGAAACACACGCAAGCACAGATGCAAAAGGAGAGAAATTATTTCAAGACACCAAAACTCAGTGTTAACCGAATCTCACATGATTTCTTTCAACTTCAGCCAAAAGTTTTGCCTTTGCTAATACCAAGGAAACTTGAAGGATTCAGAAAAATAATAGACGGAAATTCTTGCCTGGCAATTGTTTGCTTAAAAGCCAGTTCAGCACCACATAATAATAGCCTGGGGTGGGCAAGGAAGGCATGGCCTTGCTCTCTTAGAAGGGCAGTTGGAGGCATTATAGACAAACAAAGTAATCACCGAGCTGCAGTTTACGGCTCAGTCTAAATCTTTCCACAAACAAAACCACAACGGGTGAATCAGAGATGTAGCCTGGGCACCAGCATTAACATCACTTATTCCCACAGGAAAACGTCCTCACAGGGCAGGGGGCCAGAGGCGCCCACTGGCTCCGGGGTGACTCAGGCCTGGTCCCCACGGCCAGGAGCAGTCGGCGCTGCGGCAGGGTGGGTGGGAAGACAGGGCTACGGGCTGTGCCTCCCAGCTTTCTGGAGGTGTGAGGGAGGGCTGACTCAGAGGAAAATTTGCTGTCTACCAAACTGGGTGACTGCTTGCGGCACCCGGGATTTTCCCTGAAAACTCCTGTTCAGAAATTCACCGGGAGCCCTACTGACTTGCTGGTAAGGGGCCAAGCAGCGCCAAAGTCATCACACAGAAAGAGAAATTGGTTCTGCTTAGTGGATGTCCTCTTTTTGTTTTATATGCTGTAGACTTCGGTTTTTACTCAATTAACCCGCCTGAAGTGTCAGGGAAAATTTTGCCCGAGAGTAACTTGCACAGTGCTGTTCAACAGTACCGTGCAATTTTGCAGATAAATAATATTAGTTTCACATTTATGCGAGCATTCTGCTGTGGGCCATTGCCACAAACTGAGCCTCTGTGACAACACCAAAGGAAAATGCAGTAACAGCACCAGGCAACATCTGAGATTACTCCCTTTACACGGTCTGCCTTGTCTTCCTTCTTATTAGCAGAGAATCTCAAGTACAATTTATATTCAGTTAGCTAAATGTATTTCTGAAATGTCCTTTAAAGTCAATGCATATCTCCTTTTCAGGAAGCAGTGTGACCCAGTGCAAACAGAGAACCTAAAACTTTTTAGTCAACTTTTTTTTTTTCCCCCCTCTGATTTCTATCCATTAGCTTAAGTGGACTTCTTCCCCAGATATTTATATGCATCTAGTTTGAGTCAGCTTCGTTCCGTACTTATTTTAAAAGCTTTATATCACTAAGCAGTCTTTAATGATGAGCAGCGAAAATGTTCTAAAAACTGATGCTGTTCTCCTACCTCTTTCTCTGAAGAGGGAAATTACTTGGTCTTTTTTTTTTTTTTTGGCAGGTTCTGCTGTTTTTTACGGTAGCATTAGTTTTGAACAATTCAATTTATTTTGTTTATCTGTATTATTATTCATATTCCTGACAGCAGAAACTGGCAGCCTTTTCAGATGGCTGCTGAGCCAATCTGTACTTTGTTGTACCACTGTGCACCTAAAATGAACACTTTCTAAAATCCATCACATTTATCTGTGGTAGCAGTGTGTCTCACAAGTTTCATTAGTGATTACAAATGTGATTTTCCTTTGCAGGAGATAACAAGTCTCATTTACATCAACTTCAAAGAGTCTTTCCTTGAGAAGACAAAGTGTTAGAACCATTGGACCATTTACAAGCGAAATAAACTATGTGGCAGCAATGGGTTTGCTGTTTGTTTCTGAAGCTGTGTAAAAAAAAAAATATATATATATATATTTTTTTCCTGAATGTGATCCCAAATATTTTCAGCTTTTGTGTCTGTCTCATTGCAAGTGCGTTTTTTTTTTGTTTGTTTGTTTTTTGTTTTGTTTTGTTTTGTTTTGTTTTTTCTCTGAGGATTTAAGCAAGTAGATATCTGTGCATACATCGCCTGGCCTGGCTTACTGACAAGGTACCCCTATTTGTCCACAAACAGACAGAAGCTACCAAACAAGCTGTTGGTTTAAAACATGCTTTTTCCCCTTCTGCTTCTGTTATTTTTCCACTGGCCAGCCCCAAAGTCCATATTCTGAAATAAGTTTCCAGTGCTAGGGTATGCTTTGTTTCAGCAGAGCAGAGTTCAAGGCTTTTCTCCTACACATAACAACGTGAGATCTAAGGCTACTTGAGCCCGGCTACCTTAAAAATAGGGCTACAAAGGAGTCATAAGAAGAAAACCCCAACCAGTCTGCTACAGGAAGGGTGCTGAGTACCCAGAAAAAGCATGGTAGCTTTCAAAAAGAATTTTCATGTCGGTGGGTCACTTACTCAGAGACTCTTTTTAGTGGCAAAAACAATCAGCGGTGACATGATTTTGTTGTTGTTGCAGACACAATGCCTTTCAATTTCCTTTCACTTTCAGGTATCTCTGATGATCTTCTGCCAAAACCCAGGGAAGTCAAGGGCCAGATAAATCCCATCCTCATAACGAGAAACCCAGTGCTAGTGATGTGAGACTTTCCCATGCCAAGCCCTCGATGCCGACGGCAGAGCTGCAGGCTACACC
This sequence comes from Anser brachyrhynchus, assembly GCF_964034855.1. Lineage (NCBI taxonomy): Eukaryota > Metazoa > Chordata > Aves > Anseriformes > Anatidae > Anser > Anser brachyrhynchus. The sequence continues at coordinate 30,300,573 of NC_137696.1, forward strand.
TCCTGCAGCAGGGGCGAGAAGCCACAGGACAGGACGGGCAGGGGAAATGTCTGCAGCTTATTTTACCCAGAATCTGGGCAGACCTGCTCCTTCCTCAGCCTGCTCACTTCCCCTTCATCAGGCACAGAGAGGCAGAAAATTTCTGAAGGTGAATGCTGAGCAAAGTCGAGAACAGCAGGAGAAAATGTGGAGGAGGAGCAAACCATCCTCTGAGTTATTTCATTCACTCAGTCTCCTGATAAGGCCCTGTATCAACCCTATGTAAAACTCTCTCTCACACGGTAATTCTGCATTTCTGCTCCATCCTGTCTCCTGTAAGTACAACGTGCTGCTTCTGCACCAGCAGTTTGGAGCCTTCTCTCCTGCAGTCTGCTGAGCAATTATGGATCCCCTTCTCTAGGAAAATTCACACCACTGCTAGCTGGACTGAAAGCTGCTAAATGAATTCTTCAAGTGTCTGCTAGTGCATATGGTCGCTTCCCGTTTTTGTCAGTGTTCAACCTTCTGCCTGTATTCTCCGCCTTTCAGTCTCTGTCTTTCTCCCCTCCAGCCAGCTTTGCATTTCCTGCCACTCACAGGCAGCCTCCCTTCCCCCTGGAAGACAAAATGGAACTATCCTAACAACCTTTGACACATTCATGAAGAATAAACTTATCTGCAAATATCAGGCACTAAAACTACCCACATCTAAGACAATTCCATTTGGAGACTGAGAAACAGCATAGATTATCTCAGGGAAACTCAGAAAGAAGGGAGCTTTTGGCAGCATCTGTATTTCCTGCTGTATACCCATTCTTCTTCTTCTCCTTTTTTTTTTTTTTTTTTCCTTTCCCTGCAGGGAAACATCGCAATCAGTATTTTAAATAGTATTTTTACTTCTTTGATCTACAACCAGACCCATGTTTCCCTTGATTTTGGCAGAATATCATCAGAGGTACCTGAAAGTGAAAGGAAGTTGAAAGAGATTGTGCTTGCAACAACAGTAACAACAACAACAAAAAAGACAATTTTTATACCCACAGGGAAGGAGAAAAAAAAAAAAAAGATTGCCTATTAAATAGCACCAACGCTGATGAAACCAGGTTCTGGTGATCTGCTTGTCTACTTGTCTGTTGCTTGCTTGAGCAGCACACAGCTGTACCAATTATGGCTGAGATGATAAAAATTTCCACCCTTCACCACACAACCAGAAGTTTTTGCTCTGGGCTGAAACATAGCAGGCTGGCATCTTTGATTTAGCAAATGGCAATTGAGATGGATGCAAGCCCTTAGACATCGCTGCGTTTCCCTGGTGAGCCTATGCTCCCATGCAAACTACATCTAGGAGTGGGAGAGAAGCCTCCTGCTGCCACAAGGCTCTCTTGGAGCAAATGTTCCCAAAGATTATGGCATTATTCATCACAATAGTATCTCTCATTAGCAGATGGCTATCACAAGGCAAGGCTTCTAGGGAAAGACAATTTCTTTTATTAGTTTCGTATTTGGAAGAAACGAGCAAGCTTTCAGGAACACAAACTCTACTTCAAGGCACCATTTGAAATGGTTTTCAACCCATTTGTTCCCCAGCCATTTGCTCCTCGGAGAGGATTTTCTGTTGTTAGGGGAAGTTCAGCAGACCAATGTACGAAGTTACCCTCTCCCAGAATTTGATCTGTCAGATTGATCTTACACCACAGATGCATTTGTATCACGTAGCCATGATGCCTCCTAGTGCAGGAACCGGAGGGACATTTCTTAAACTTTTTTTAAACAGAGGAAAGCTGGTCCTGCCCCAGCAATGAGCACCCTGGGGGCTGCAGCAGGCAGGGAGCACCAACTGGGACAGGAGACAGGTGATACTGGTGTGACAAGGGAGTTCCCAGACCAGGTCTTCCTTTGGGGCTCCCAGGAGACCGTCATACAACATAGTTCAGCACAGTTAGAGAGCACCAGGGGCTTTCCCATGACCCCCCTCACAGCCCATTTGACTGCCTGATGCTGTGTCTTCGTGATGCCAAGCCAGCGATGGGGAAGAGTGCTTCCTTCAGGACAGACACCACAGTCTGTGGCAGTGGAAGAACTCCAGCCACTGCAGCCGTGCGCACGCCCTGTGGCTGACGAGAGGCGTGGAGGATGTGTGTGATGCCAGCAGTGGGTGACAGCCGGGGGGCAGATGCCGTGGTGCCAGCAGGCCTCAGCATCACTCACCCAGCGAGGGACGTGGCTCACGAGGATGGAGCCACCCCAGCAAGCTGTCACACCGCTGTCTGCTCACATCCCTCTGCTTCAGGACAGGCTGTGTGCTGCTCTGCCTACCCCTTTAATCGTCTTCACCTCCTCTCGAGCACCTTCTTGGTTTAAGTGCCAGACTCATGTTGCAATCACCTCCCAAATTCTTTTTGATGCCCTTTTCCTGAATGCTGAATCTTCACAAATTAAGCATGCCAAAGCTTGTGTGCATCTTTTTCTTAGTGCACTTCCCATTTTGAGAAATACAGCCTGACCATACAGAAAGGTTAGCTTGTATATCGTTATCAGAAGCTCACGCATCTTGTAATTTTCCTAAAATCTCACCTCTTGGCATACAGCAAGGATTGGGCTTTCTGTTTTGCTAAGTACAGTTCTAGCCCTTTCGGAAGTAGAAGTGGAAGACTTGAAAATGAAATGCTCTCTGTTCAGAAAATAAAGGACAACCAAAACCAGAATCCACGGTTATTATTTTAAAAATACATGATGTCAAATCATCTCATTTTTTTTTGAAGGCCTGGGGCTGGCAGCACAAAACCTGCCTCTAATTCTCTGAGTTCGCAGAGTGATATATCTGTATTGCAAAAGGACAGCAATAGAGGTTCATTCTCGTCCTGTAAGCATCCATCATCACTCTGCGAGGCACAGACGCACACACACCATTTCAAGCAGTCTGGGCCACATCCTTATTTAGAGAATAGTCTCAGCTTCCTTGTACGTTTGCTCTGTGCATGCTCATGCCATGCAACACATTAACATAACAGTTGACAGAATTAATCAGCGGTAATAGAAGCACTTGCATGACTTGACCCGTATAATCTCTTTGAGGACATCTCTCTCCTGCCTGCACTTTCGCTCACCCTGTGCTTTTATGTCTAGCTCCCTTATTTTTACCCATCATCTGCAGGGCAATTTGAGCATATTGCAGCATGAGTGTGATTACTAAGCTACACAGCAGAAGTTACTTTTGGCAGTGGCTATTGTAGAGTGGGTAAATATAGCTGTAAAGCTGTTCTCAGGCAGCTTTTTTTTTTTCTTTTTTTTGTCTTTTTTTCCCTCTAAATGAAGATCTGTATCAGAAAAATGTCACTCAGTTTGAGACTAAATACATAAATGAGTAAATAAATCCAATTAAGTTTTGGAAAAAATTATTAATAAGAGGTAACGCAAAAAAGTTCTTAAATAAATGGAAGGATTTTTTTTTTCTTGGAAATGACCGCAAGAGTTATTACGCCTGACAGCAGATGTTACTCTTCTGTCCTTGTGTGTTTTGTTGTTAACGCAGTATATTTCATCTAATCAAAGGACACCAGGACAATGAAACATTTAGACCAGGGCAATGAAAAATTTTATAGACCTGAGTGCCTTTCTTATGATAAGAAATGAAAATATCTGATCTTATTTCATGAGAGAACATGAGTAACTCAAGAAAGCAGATAGAAAGGACCTTTCTTGCTCAACAACAACAAGAAATAAGGGAGTTCAGATACAATCCAGGTAGAAAGGTGTTTCTCTCCCTGGACAGATGGCAGAGGCAAACAAACAACAGGAAATTCCTTTCCATTAAGCTGCACATATGCATGCTTTTTTTCCCTGGGAATACTGGCTTGTGTTACTTTCTGAGGGCTTATTGCATGAGACCTGTATGGGTGGGACCATCCGAAGGGAAGCACTGCATTCTGAGCATCCTGCTTCTCATCAGCTGGCAAGCTCTGAGAGCAGGTCTCGGGCTCTGGGCTGGCTCTTCCTGCTCCCATGGGGGCAGGTGACACCCAGGATGCACTTGGAGCATCTGACATTGTGGCTGACATGGAGCAGAGTCCTTTCTGCCCGTATCTTCTCATGCAGAGGGTGTCACTGTCTAACCCTTATCAAGAAAGTTAAAGTACAGGCAAATGCAATTCCATATGCTATTTTTAGATTTGCAAGTATGCAAATACACAAGCAAGTAAGCATGGCCCAGGCCCCTTGGTGTGCTGCCAGGATACAGCTGCAAATCTTGGGGGTTTCTGGATCAGGCAGTTCATGACTACTCCCATTAAAAAGGAAAATGATTATAAGATACGTATCCTATCTGACTTAGAAATACATTTCCCTTCTTTCATTCCATGTTGTCGTGATGGATCTCGCTTGCACAATTCTTGCCTAGGGAGGTGTCACAAGGAGACAGGTGAAGATGAATAAATTAAACCATAACTTACTAAATACATTTCCTACTTCTTTAACCTATATACTATCCATTTCTAGATCACAGTTTTTCCAACTCTTTTTTTGATGATAGATTTACTCAGTCCTTCTCTGATTTTGTATGTGGTGCAACACCTTTGGAGCTGCTCAGATGAAGTGTCATAGAACAGCAGAGAAGGCATTATTTTTGTTTGCTGGCTGTAGGATTTGGTTCAGCTTCCAGAGAAAATGAACATGATTAAGTCATCTTCTAGAAACAAGCTCATTCCTCTGAAATGTGCAAATCTGAACACTAGTAATTGTTCACTATTAGAGTGTTGCAAAAAGCAAAATTTTGTTGTTGTTGTTATTGTTGTTTTACTGAGCCCAGGTAAAGGGAAAAGATATTTAGTATAGATAAACACATTTGGAGTGAATAGGTGAAGGTTAGTTTTGCTTTTTAATTTTTTGTGTGTACCTGCTGAAAGTTCTTTGTGGTGACTCTTCCCTGAGACTTACAGATATTGGCTCTAATTAGATTTGTCAGAAATAGCTATCTTGGATACACTCTGGTGTCTCATTTAATGTTTGAACCAAACCATTCAGCAACTCAAGATGTTCTGCAGTAGCTATGGGTCCAGACTACACTGCCTTGCACACCATGCAGTCATTAACCACAACTCATCTTTTTATACCTTGACAAGGCATGAAATGTCATCCCAAGAGCTGTCCAGTTCTTCATAATACATCATCAGTCAATCAGCAAATATTCAAGGCTTCATGAAGAGGTATTTGAATTTGCACAGGCTTCTCACTGGCTCAACTTGCAGATCCCTACTCTCAACATGATTGCGTCTCTCTAATTGTCTGCATTTTAGTGAAACAAGAGAGCTCAGGAGGGAAGTCTCACATAAAACTGAAATGGCTGGCAAATTTTCTGTCCTTCTCTACAGAATTTTTTTACACATAGAGTGCCCACAATATGCAGTCATACAACAGCTAGTACCATTGCTTTACCATGCAGTTGACAAAGCACTGGCACAGGTTTCCCAGAGAGGTTATGGAGTCTCCTTCCTTGGAGGTCCTCAAAAGCTTCCTGGATGTGGTCCCGGGCAAACTGCTCCGGGTGTCCCTGCTTGAGCAGGGTTTGGAGCAGGTGACCTCCAGAGGTCCCTGCCGTCTCAGCCCTTCTGTGATTGTATGTGATTCTGTGAAGCCAGCTCTTGGTGATTCTGCCACGTTTGGATCCACAGAAGAGGTCCAACATGACCTGAGAGCAACAGAGAAACTGAGGCAGTCTTTACTAGGTGTATAAAGAAGCATCACTTGCGTCTGTTCAATGTAAAAAGAAGTGGCCAACAAGAAATCAGCTGGGAGGCTTGACCACTTACATCTAGGACATGAGCTTACTCTTCATAGAGCAGAAGGCAGAAAATATTCAGCAAGGCATGGCCATCAAAGAAAAAAGAACTGAGTCAAATTCTACGTGCTGGGAGACTCAAGTGGAGTCACTAGCACAGAAAGTACAGAAAGCAGCTTTGAGAACTTAAAATTAGCAATTGGAAGAAAAAAAGAAGTTTATGATAAAAATATACATTAGAAATGCATTTTACAAAACATTGTTAAAACTTGAAAAGGGAAGCAAAGAAAATTAAAGTCAGCACAATTAAGAACAGTGAGAAGAGACTTAAAACATATTAGGAATGAAAGGATTAAGTCATTCAATGCATGTATTGGAAAACAATGGACAACTTTGAGAAAGTGGACAAATTTTCATGTCTGATATTAGTGGAAAGGTTTGGACAATTTCTATTCCATTTTATAAGAATTTTATAAGAGCTTGCTGAGGACTTTTCTGAACTCCCTCCTTGCGTCATCTTTAGCTGTGGGTTTTTGTTTTTCTTCAGCAGCTCCTTGAATGTAAAGGAAACTGGGGAATAAAGATTGAAAAGCATTTAGGATAGTGTCAGTATTTAAAACAGGTAGGTAAGACGAAAGCTGTTATGTGGGTGCTCATCTCCAAATCTTAAAGGATATATCCATATTTTCTCAACAGTCTTGAAGAGTTTAGCTATATCACACAGTGTAACTCTGTGCTGAGGTATTATCTGGGTTTTAGGAACAATATAGCTGCATCAGTGCAGCCTCTGCCCTAATTTAATTAGCCTGGGCATACCACTGTGCTGATGCAGCTAGATTGTTCAGAGTTCTGGAGCTGGTTCAGTTGGAGTTATGTCAGGTATTGTAGTGTGTTTTTGTATTGCACCATAAAGGCAGAAAGGCTAGACTCCATATGTCTGGCCATGTAGTATATTGCTCAACAGAGAGGTCATACTTGTACCACTAGAGAGAACTTCCTATTGGAAGAACAGGCAACAATGTGACATAAATCTCGCTAGCTGTCCTTCCAGCGGGGTAATTTGTACTTGTCTCCAGCAATTGTGCACTCACAGTGTTACAAACAATGATATATGAGCATTGATGTAAAATATGGTTCAGATGTTGCCACCATATCATGAACTACTTTGCATGAGACTTCTTAGTGCAGATAAGGTCAACAAGAAGGTGCCAGCCATGATGATTTACACACAAGCAAAAAGAAAAGAAAGTTGAGAGAAAAGTCTTGATTAGAGGGAGCAAGAAAAATACTGAAGACATAAGAAATCATCACGTATTTCAGGCAAAGTTTGTTGAAGAATACTAAATGGGATCTCTCATCTGTTTATCATTTTATCTTTCTTTTCTGCATTTGGATTTTTTTAATGATTTCTCTTGAAATCTTATGGGACTTCTTCCACAGTAACTGCCCTGGCAGCTATTATCCTAATTGCATGGATAATTTGTGCAACCCACAGGCTAGTACTTGGACTTAGCTCTCCCTGCTGCCAGCTCTTCAGATTTTCTTCCTTGTTTAGTGCCACACTTCTCATCTTTCTCTTTTCCTCCCTGCTGTGAAAATATGTTTCATTTCTGCTCTCTCTAAAGCTGCCCTCGATGTAGTGGGAGTTCTAGGATTTCGTGGAGCCACCCTGGGGCTGCTCATAAACAGCAAAATGTCAGCTGTGGCATGCCCCTTGTAGCGTCTGCCCAGAGCAGTACCCCCAGGTGCATCAGCCACCTCCAGCAAAGCCCTGTGAGGCAAGAAGCACCACCAGTTATTCCTGGAGGAGTGGCCACATGGCTATCCTGCTCCCCAAAGCCATCTGTTCCTGATTTCTGGTCCCCTTGAAACACTGGTGAGTGATGCTGGGTTGGTGCCATCAGCATGCTGCTGATGCTGGTGCTGGTGCAGACAGAGCTTTGTCCCGCAAAAGCCCAGCTCTGTGTGTGCACAATGCCTTTGCTTTGAAAAACATCAGCACTCCAACTTGAACATGTTTAATTGCTTTCATCATTAAAGTGACATGCTGATAGGATTCATGGGAGCATGGACAAAACATGCCTTTGACATCCCCGAATGCTCATGTGTAACAACAGAGAGCTGTAGGTAGAAAGAATGAGAAGTAAAAAATATTGTCTGTGTCTGTGGCTCATTCAACGAAAGGGGAAGAGTGAGATAGAAATACTAAGGGAAATCCAGGAATATTTCTTGGTGGCAGTAAAGCTTTCCTTCCCAAGCTGACACCCAATCTGCTTCACTATGAGATTAGGGAAGAAAGAAATACAGCCATCATTATTACTTCCAGAATTTGCAGAGAGATGCTTAACTCCTCTTGCAGAAGGGCTTTTGTGTGTATGTGTATGTTTTTTAAAGCCTTTGGCAACCTCCCATCACTACAATAGATTCACTGCAAACATATGCATTGTATTAGTAAGTTATATTGTCCTATACCTTCCCTCATCATGTCAGCAGTATCAAGTTCTGGAATTAATTTGATGTCATCTTTCTTTATCTTAATTGTAATAAACCAGTCCTTCCTGGCTACTCATGTAATATTTTGAGAGTAATATTTCTAACTCTTACCATTTGAGGTATTTAAAAAACAAAACAAAACAAACAAACAAAAAAACCTCTGGTTCCTAGAGTCCCATATTTAAGAATGAATTTGCCCCTGGGATTGCGGAGAAAAGTTGCAATGAATTTGAAAACTTCCAACAATCCCAAGCAAATGAGAAGAGTTGTGTATCTGTTACATTTAAATCTCATTATTTTTAAAACAATCTAATGATTTTTGTGGTCTGACTTATGACTCCTGAATGCCTAGGACTGGTGCAGCTGCTTCAGTCACTGTTGCACCGAGGGAGCATTTTGTTCCTGTGCTGGAACCCTGGCACTTCCCTGGGAAGAGTCCTGCTCTTGGGAAGTAGCTTTGCCAGGTGGTTCAGGATGCTGACCGAATCCTGACAGGATCAAACACTGGCCGGCAGCAGCTCTACCTGAAGGGAGGGACTCGTTCTCATTTCCATCCATAAAGAAAGATGGATTTTTGTTTATTCATTTTCTGTCCATGCCTCTTGTGCTCGCTCAAGCATTATCTCGTGTTCTGAGGTACGCTGCCTTTGCTCTGCAGAACTTTTCACAGAATAGAAATGAGTTTTCACTTGTCAGAAAAGGATAGCTCATTTTTTCAATTTAGATCTGGATCAAAAAACCTTACTCCTGATTTACTTCTCTTAAAACCAGGAAAGAACCATGTTTACGATACCCCATGTTTCTCCTGATTTTTTTGACAAGTGAGGTCTTGTTACAGTTCTGTAGTTGCAGAGCAGGGTCCGTCAGCACAAACTGCTCATTTATCTGTCCCGTGGACACCCGCACACTGCCAAGTCTCAGCTCTAAGCCAGTTCCCAATACACACTCTGTACTATGCAGCCCAGGACATATACATAGTTGAAGTAAAATAAGGCTTTTTCTGCATTCCCTGCACGTATTGTGTATCTCCAAGTTTCATACAGCTAAGGTAGAAGTTATTCCAAAAATGAAGGCGCTAAAAATATCAAGGCTTCAGAGCTGAAATAGCATCCACATATTGCGGCTTTTTTTTTTTTCTTTTTTTTTTTTTCCCTTTAGGTATATATCTTTCTTATCAAGAAATGTAAGACCCCCTCACATAACCACATAATAAATAAAACAGAGACACATGTATTCTATAAAAAAGAATTGTTCATATCAAACAGCATATACACAGACATCTGGCTAATAATCAGTGGAAGACATAGCATAATACTACCCCAGTTCTCACATATATACAAAACACTGAACCAGAAGGAATCTAGACGACTCTTCCTCTCCTCTTTACTTCCATAAATTAAATACACAACATACCCCTTCTGGAAAATGCACACCACATTTCAAATGTTCAGTCGTAATGAAAAACAGAAGGCCAAAGTCTGGCTGCTCTCAAGTGTGTGTGCGCGGCAGAGAGCGTGAATAAGGACCATTTCCTCTGTCTGCATGTCTCTTGTGAGAGAGCTGAAGCCTGCAAAATGGTTGGACCCTAGAGCTGAGGCTGCAGGCTGCGTTCCCTGAGGAACGTGCTGGGTCCCAAGACCTCGGATGCTCTGGGACCCCCGCTGCTGCCTCCCTGGGCAGCGATGGGGATGGGGTCACCCTGCCACGGCACACTGCCACCCATGAAATGGTGAGGAAGTGGCAGCTATGAGGGCTTTTTGAATTGTTTTTAAAAATTGGACAGGAATATAGCATAGTCGTAGCTAATGTATCAAAGAATTAGCAGAATGCACTGGAGAAAGCCAAGTCCTTTTCCCGCTCTCTAAATAATTATGATCTCCCTCCATATGTGCACAGCACTGCTGGATAAGAACAGCCACAAACTATACTGAAATGTACTTTCCAAACAGTAATCAAATTTGCTTAATTTATACTCACATCCTCTTTGGATCCTATTTCTGAAATTCTTCTGGTAAGAGTGCATCTTTTAAAGAACACTCGTCAAACGCAAAATGTTGTCAAAACTTACGAAAAGAACACTCAGAGGTTGTAATTGTGGCTTTGCAGATGCCAGGGGGTAAGATGGGACCAAATGGGACCTACCCAGGCAGGTGTTGCTGGGTTAGGAGCCAGGTGTTGGGGAGGCACTGTGTAGCACTACCACCAGGAGCTGGTGCTCTGATGTCCCTCTGGGGCTCCAGCTGCAAAGTCCACCTCCTGCACCCACGGTGGAGTAAAACCACTCGATGACTGCATGGAAAAGGAGGAGAGGCTGAGGCAAATATAAATAATTAACACTGCTGCCTCTCAAAGAGACCGACAGCTTTTTCAGGCTGCAGTGGAAGGCTGCGGCTAGTGAGAGAGGTATTTGGTGGTGGGGGTTGGATTTGTTACCTCTCCTGCTCAACAAGTGGAAACCTGTGGGGAGGGCAGAGCACTAAACTGGGAATGCAGACTACTTGGGAAACAGTTTGGAGACATGGACAGTCAAAGGCAATGCACTGTTTACAGCAGAGCACACGAGAAGGAAAACATTCTGTCATGCTAAACACATTACGCCGCTTTCCAAGAGCTGATGGAAGAGAACACTGAATTCTCCAAAAGATGCCAGCATGGAAGTGAGTACGACTTCAGTCTATTTTCTAGGAAGCTCACCAAATCCAAACATTAGACTTCAAAACAATAACAAAGGGACAATTTAAAAAAACATTGAAATAAAATATCATTCCAAGGACTGTACCCGATGAATCATGAAACAGAAATAAATGGTGTGACTGGTGCATCCAGACCAAAACACCAGATCCCGTACTTTATAAATAGCAACTGCGGTTATTTTGCTAGGATAGAAATAGTTCTTGCAAAATGTGTTCTTCATAAAAAAATGAGAACAATCCATACATTCAGTGCCTGTAGGCAAAACAAACAAACAAACACACCAACTGTTGGGGATAATGAGAATTCCACTGTAAGTACAAATAAATACATAGCTTTGGCTTCACACTGTGTGCTGTTGGAATATGCTTAGAAATGTACGCAACGGAGAAGGGTCCAGGTCTCAGTGATTTTTAGTGTTGCTCAGTGTTAACTGGCACAGCAGGCCTCACGGTGTTCTCATCTACTTGGCCATTAGGAGCAAGCAGAAGGAATCTGCTGCCCAGCCACATTTCCTGCAGCGGATTAGTGAATAAAGACCCGGCTGGTGTCAGGGTGGCCGTCCCAGGGAATGCATTGATTAAGACTTGACAAAGTCTAACTATTATCTTTCCAGCTTTTTCTGCCAGGTAACTTTTTTTTTTTTTTTTTTTTTTTAATGCTGGGCTTTTGTATGCTTGTCTTTTTAGACCTATATAACAGTCCTGTTGTCATAGATAGACCTGCCTTAAAATAAAATTAAGGCTAACAGCTGTATTTAGGAGGACTTGGAAGACATCTCTGTCTAAAAGGAAATCTTGGAAATGGAAGATTTAGGGAAATGTTAAATATATGCTTGAGCATTCAAGCAAAAAGCTGTTATTACATCTAGACAGAGGATTTTGTCATGAAAAATGCTAATGGAGATCTGACATTTACAGGTGTTATAACAGAGAGGAACCCTCTTCCTCCCAGAGTAGCACCACCCAAAGGACTGAAAGCATTCCTGTGCGTATTAATAAAAACAAACAGGTACAGCAACTGCATACCTGGTATTTATTTGTGAATTCAGTCATGACCCATGTGCAGGGTGCTGCACCTGGGTCAGGGCAATCCCAGGCATAAGGACAGACTGGATGAAGAACTCATTCAGAGAAGTACTTGGTGGTTCTGGTGGATGGAAAGTTCAACACGAGCCAGCAGTGAGTGCCTGCAGCCCAGAAGGCCAACTGTGTCCTGGGCTGCATCAGCAGAGGGGCGGCCAGGAGGGTGAGGGAGGTGATTGCCCCACTCTGCTCTGCCTTTGTGATGCCCCACCTGGAGCGCTGCATCCAGGTCTGGGGTCCCCAGCACAAGAAGGATGTGGGGCTGTTAGAGAGGGTCTAGAGGAGGGCCAGAAAGGAGATCAGAGGGCTGGAGCACCTCTCCTCTGAAGACAGGCTGAGGGACTTGGGGTTGTTCAGCCTGGAGAAGAGAAGGCCCCAGGGAGACCTCATTGCAGCCTTCCAATACCTAAAGGGAGCTTATAAAAAGATGGAGAGCAACTTTTTACTCAGATAATAATCGGACAACAGGGAATGGTTTTAAAGTAAAAGAGGGGAGACTTAGATGAGATATTAGGAGGAAATTCTTCACTCAGAGGGTGGAACTGGCAGAGGCTGCCCAGAGAAGCTGTGGATGCCCCATGCCTGGAGGTGTTCAGGCCAGGCTGGATGGGGCTTTAGGCAGCCTGATCTAGTGGATGGCATCCCTATGGCAGGGGCGTTGGAACTGGGTGATCTTTAAGGTTCCTTCCAACCCAAACCATTCTACTAATTCTGATAATTCTATGACCTGTTAAAATAACAGAAGAAAGAATAAGAAACTTTAAGGTCCCCATGGCATCATTTTAACCTTGTACCACATATCCCACCAACTACAATTAGAGCTGTAATGGGAAACACAAGTTTGGGAGTTTACCACTGTGAAGGACTGTCATTTATGTATGTAAGCCGTGGAAAGGCCTAGACTAAGAAGGCCATGATGATTTTCCAGTACATGTAAATGTCTGGAAGAAGTAAAGAGCTAACACAGATTAGCAGGTGGACATTGAATTCCCCCAGCCCCCCACCCCACTTTTTTTATTTTTTTAAATGTCCACAACACTCTGTGTCTGAAATGTGAAACTGCATCTGTGTTTACCAGACTCAGACTCAGACCATCTTGACAACTGATGATGGCCATCTCAGCATGACCCTGGCAGATTCAGGAAGAGCAGACAAACAAAATAAAAGACAGAGCTGATTTTAAGCAGTGAACATCAAAAATAATATCATTAGGACATACAATGTCCCAGCAAGTTTTTCTTAAGTGTTTCTCTCTTCTGTGCAGACTTTGAAATCTCTTTTAAACAATAACAGGGAAACATTAGTCATTACGTACACGAAAATATGATTATATAAATTGAATCAATTTCCTGATGGAAGGTTATCACTGGCACTAAAAGATAAATAAAATAGAAGTTTTGTCATTGACTTCAAAGAAATCAGGATTTCGTTTTAATTCTATTTTTTCCAGTAACATTATAGGGCTGATTTCAAAACCTTCTGAAGCTAAAAACAAAAGACTGCAGTCAAAGTGAGATTTAGTGGGAGCAGGCAGTAAATGAACAAAGTGTAAAGGTGTTACTTGAAAATATTCAACAGTATATCCCAAGTCTCCTAGAAAGCCTATTCTAAATTCTGTACAGTTTTTACTTTATTATATGGATTGTTCAGACACATGTTAGTATGCATGGGTGAAGCAAAAAGAGAGTGTTAAAATTTGAGCCTATTGCAGCTGGAATCAATGGAGGTTTGCCTCTCATTTTTATTGACAGCTGTTCTGGTCCTTTCCAGAGCAGCAAAGAAGAGATCACAAAGTAAATAATCAAGACACTATTGCTAAGGTAGGTTTTCTGCATGAAAACTATACTTTTGTGCTTAGTTCTTTTGTGCCTATTCTTTTCTGCTAGACACAGCCCTTGCTTCTTGGTTTACGTAAGTTATCGCAGAACATCTTTATATTAGAAATATTGATAAATAATGTTGAGCAATATTAACATTAGTCACTTAACCGATAGTTTTAATTGGTCCAAGAAGGGTTGAAAAATCATATTCATGAGTGGAAGGTGTTGTACCAGATGTGACAACTTTGTTTTTCTTGTTCTCATTATGCAAATTTGTCCTTTTCAAAGAAGTGACAGAGCCACAAGTATTTATTCCATGTAAGCTCCCAAAGTCAAGGGCTACACTCAGCAGCCAGCCTGTAGCTCCTCATCACAAGGAGTGTCCTTGACGTCCCCAAAATTCCCTTGTGCGAGACTGCGCTCCAGGGATGGTGTCTGTATCAATCACAGCCAATTCTTCCGCATATGGCAATGATGGTGTGGTGCAACTGATAAATAACAGGTGGTTAGTGCAAAGGAATGCAGGCACATAACAAAGGCTGCATAGGGTTAAAACAGTGGGATTTTGCCTGCAGCTGTCCACAATAAATATGTATAAGTTCATATTTTGCTTAGTTATGGATTCATCCACCTGTTTTCCTGAGAGTGCCAGACATTTTGTACTCTAATTATTACCAGGTCCTATCCAAAGTCCATTTAAGTTAATACAAAAATGTTGTCAGTGATCTCAGGGAACTTGGACCAAGCCATATGGAGACATATAGTTTCCCTAGCAGATTTATATTAAAGGTTCTCAGTTTGACCTTATGAGAGCAGGGCCTTGAGAAGAAAATGCTCATTCTTTCTACAGAGGACTTACAGATTCTGTGCTCTTCTTATTTAAGGCATTTTTAAAAAAGAAACCAGTGCTGCTGTTAAATTATTCCAGCAGATACCTCTGCAGAAGCATGAAGCCAATGGAGGACTCGGAGCTGTAGCCTCAGTCAACGTTGCTCTGCTCTGCTGATGGCTCCCACCTCACTTCAGACTTCAGACCTTCCCAACAACCCCTTTCACACTCTCCCAGTGCTGCTTCATCTGCAGCACAACATTGGCTGTAAGACAGGTCAAGCACTGCTGCCACAGAGACGAGTACGCTGCTTTCCTTCTTCAGATCACCACTGTGCTCCCTGTTGACATTTTTTCTGGTGCTTGTTGCTTTCTGCCTGGTGTTCACTGTTATTCATCCCACCAGTTTACATCTGATGATTTTATGTCTAATGCCTTTGCACCCAAGTAAGGCCACAGTCCTATAGGCATAGCTATCAGTTAATCCAAATATCAGACCTTGGGAATATAGACTTATGAAGAAAATATCTATAATTATGAATGCTCCAGAAAACTTCACATACAGTGGTCAAGACTTATCAAACAAACAAACAAACAAATGGAATACCTAGAATATCTGGAGGCAAGTTCACATGGGCATAATTCAACAACTCTGCAGATAACTAGGTGTACAAAGTATCAAGTATTGCCAGTTTCCAGTGAGGTTCAGGTTCCATTATATGAATCTGGAAATGCATCACATAATATAGTATACATCACTTAATAATACACTTAATGATGTAGACCACCATACCATGCAACTTGACTTTTTTTTAATCCTTCATTTTCCCTCTTAAACCAGTGAAATGATTTCTTGAACTTGACACTGCATGGCTACTCAGAATCATTAAATCTCATTCCTTATTTTATAATTCTAGTTAATCAACATCAGACTTATCTCTTTTTATTATTGGTCTGGTATTTACATTGAAGATGTTGGCTAGTCTTGAAATGGAGGTAGTTTGTATTTAAAAAATGAACCCATCTTCACTGACAACTTTCTGCACAATTATTTTCTCTGCAAGTCCCTTGTGATGGAGTTCCTTCTCAGCCAGGTTTCAAGAGGTTGATGGGTATGATTAGGTGACTGTCCCAAGCAGTTTTTGCACACAACACAATGTGACAAAAGTTTCCCAGTCTTGGCAAGTCAATGGAATAAGAGATGGCTTAGACTTTTTTCTTTAATATGTTTTAGTCACCATTGATTTTTTTCTTTTTTAAATTTCCTATTTTATAGTTATATTAGCAGACTAAGCTAAAAATTTATGGGTTTCTCCTCTCTGTATGGGTATTCTCCTCTCTGTAATGTTGCAATTTGCATTGTCTGTTAGCATAAATCCACGTATGTGAGCTAACAGTAGTAGACAATGGTTTAGAGCTAGTAGAGCTAGGAAAAAAAAAAAAAAAAAAAGGTTATTTCCCCAAATCCATTTGGACTGGAAAGTTTGCAACTTGACACTGGTGAATCAAGATGCTTTTGCTTGGCAGTGTTCTCGTGATCATTTGAGTAAGAACAGCGGCAGAGCCCCTTTGGTATCAGGCAGCCCAAGGGTCCCCCCATCCCATCCGGACGCACGGAAGCAGTGCTGCTTGCTCAGGGTCCCCAGGGACCCAGCAGGGGAGCCTGATAAAGACCTAGCTCTTGGCAGGCCTGGGCAGTCCCTACCTGACTTATTCATGCCCTTTCTTGCTAAGTGCTCTGCAGTCAAATTGCAGATGAGATCTGTTCCCCTGACAGATGTCTTTTTTGAAAATACAAGGGCTGCACCACCCCAACAGTGGAAGTTGAGCAATGATTATTTTAGCACAGAAACACTGTACGACATTTTCTGCTTCTAAAGATGGCTGCAGCTCCATGGAAGTCTAATGATTTACTCACTGTTTTTTTAAGAATAGAAATCCACATTTCAGAAAAGACTATAAAGCCTAATTATAATTTTTATTGCAATATATTGTATGAAAATAAAGTTTACACTGTAGAACATGTATTGTATTAAAATGCAACATTCAATATGTTATTATATATCTCTCATGTTATTATTCTCATCATAAACTATTAACACTCATGGTGAAATTAGAAGCCTTTTCTGAAGTCCTGAAAATAAGAAATCTGATTAAAAGAGAATTTCAGGTATCAGTTAAAAGTAATTTCCATCCCCTGCACTGTGAAGCTCCAAAACCTAAGTTGAATGCAAGCTGAACAGACTGAAATAGAAGGAAAATACATGTATTTGTTTAAGCCTTCCACAGGCTGTTTCATTCTTCTGGAAAAAGCCTAGTAAAAGTTGATCAGATACCTGATTAGAAATAGTTAAAATTGTTAGCAAGCAAAAACTGAGAGGTCTGTGTACAGAAATAATTCGTGTCACAAAGAGTACACAGGCTGTTACTGAACTCTGGACCTGAATGCCTTCCAGCCTTCCCTTTCAGGGCCGAGAAATTTTAAGAGCCACATTTTCCTTTTAAACTAATATTCAAAAGAAAAAAAATAAAATAGGACTTCCAGAAAAGAACCTCCCAGGAGTTCAGTAATGCTTTTCACTGGAGTTGACTGTGGCAAGTCAGATCATATGCACTGAGATTTAAAGGGGTAATTATCAAAAACCAGGGAGAGATGCTTAACTGGGTTGAGCCTGCACAGTTCTAGTGCAGTGCACAAAGTGCTGATTCAGACAAGATGAAGACAGAGCTAAGACTCTGCTTCGTATTTTCCTTTGATATACAAATAGACATGCACAAGATTAAAGCTACATTTTAAGAAAAATCATATAACTATCATACCTGATGCAAAACACTGCTCAGCTTTAGGGGCCTGGCCCACATCATAAACCTTCTGTATGAGAAGTTAATGATTGATTTGGCTCTGTACTCAAGACAAAGCCTTATTTCTCAGAAGCATCAGCCTATGCTGTAAAGGGACTTTTTAAGTTTATGGGAAAAACATGCGTAGCAGAAGCATGCTGATTTTACGTGATCTGCTTCAAGAAAAAAGTTCTGCAAAGAAATATCCCCTGAACTTAATAAAAACATAAAGTACTAATTCCTAGTAAGCCTGAACTTTTTCTGGTGAGATTATCCCATACAATAAATTTGGCAAGAATCACCCCTAATTAATAATTGGCTTTACTAAGCATTGCTAAAAACATACTTTAAATCTAATGCATATACGAAAAGAGATTAATTTAGCAAAACAATTCTGAATTTTGCAGCAAATGATTCTCCTTACAGATGAGCATCCAGAATCATTTCAATGTACGTGAACATCAACAACAGAAGACTTCACAGGCACTAAGCCAGAATTTATCCTTCTTTTTCATAATACTTTATGATTAATGAACATAAGAACATAGAATAGAATAAACTACATAGTACTAATGTTATGAAAATCAGATCTGTTTTATTTATTTTTTCCACTATTTTAGTTAGTGGAAATAGCATTGTTGCAAGT